>NW_027658417.1:85000-170000 GCF_041902795.1 Electrophorus electricus
CTGGAAATGTGGTACTTTGAATGATTAAAAGAGTGAAACGGTCTGAAGTGTGCGCAGGTGTAAAGCAACCTTGCTAGGCATGAAGGTGTGACCTCCAGGGCCTGGAAGTCTGGTGGTAGTAGTAGTATGATTTAAAGGCACAAAGTGATTGAAGTGTGCCCAGGCCCAGATCTACTTTGCTGGGCATGACTGTGTTTGACCTCTTGGGCCTGGAAGTCTGGTAGTAGTAGTAGTAGTAGTAGTAGTAGTATGATTTAAAGGTACAAAGTGAATGAAGTGTGCCCAGGCCCAGAGCTACTTTGCTGGGCATGACTGTGTTTGACCTCTTGGGCCTGGAAGTCTATTTCTAGGCTTATATAAAGGGTCAAACTTCTTGAAGTGTGCCCAGGCCCAGAGCTACTTTGCTGTGTATGACTGTGTGACCTCTTGGCCCTGGAATTCTGGTGGTAGTAGTAGTATGATTTAAAGGCACAAAGTGAATGAAGTGTGCCCAGGCCCAGAGCTACTTTGCTGGGCATGACTGTGTTTGACCTCTTGGGCCTGGAAGTCTGGTAGTAGTAGTAGTAGTAGTAGTAGTAGTAGTAGTAGTAGTAGTAGTATGATTTAAAGGTACAAAGTGAATGAAGTGTGCCCAGGCCCAGAGCTACTTTGCTGGGCATGACTGTGTTTGACCTCTTGGGCCTGGAAGTCTATTTCTAGGCTTATATAAAGGGTCAAACTTCTTGAAGTGTGCCCAGGCCCAGAGCTACTTTGCTGGGCATGACTGTGTTTGACCTCTGGGGCCTGGAAGTCTGGTAGTAGTAGTATGATTTAAAGGCACAAAGTGATTGAAGTGTGCCCAGGCCCAGAGCTACTTTGCTGGGCATGACTGTGTGACCTCTTGGGCCTGGAAGTCAGGTTGTAGTATTATTAAAAAAAAAAGGGTCAAACTGCATGGTCCGCCCAGGCCCAGAGCTACTTTGCTGGGTATGATTCTGTGACCTCTTGGGTCTGGAAATGTGGTACTTTGAATGATTAAAAGAGTGAAACGGTCTGAAGTGTGCGCAGGTGTAAAGCAACCTTGCTAGGCATGAAGGTGTGACCTCCAGGGCCTGGAAGTCTGGTGGTAGTAGTAGTATGATTTAAAGGCACAAAGTGATTGAAGTGTGCCCAGGCCCAGATCTACTTTGCTGGGCATGACTGTGTTTGACCTCTTGGGCCTGGAAGTCTGGTAGTAGTAGTAGTAGTAGTAGTAGTAGTATGATTTAAAGGTACAAAGTGAATGAAGTGTGCCCAGGCCCAGAGCTACTTTGCTGGGCATGACTGTGTTTGACCTCTTGGGCCTGGAAGTCTATTTCTAGGCTTATATAAAGGGTCAAACTTCTTGAAGTGTGCCCAGGCCCAGAGCTACTTTGCTGTGTATGACTGTGTGACCTCTTGGCCCTGGAATTCTGGTGGTAGTAGTAGTATGATTTAAAGGCACAAAGTGAATGAAGTGTGCCCAGGCCCAGAGCTACTTTGCTGGGCATGACTGTGTTTGACCTCTTGGGCCTGGAAGTCTGGTAGTAGTAGTAGTAGTAGTAGTAGTAGTAGTAGTAGTAGTAGTAGTATGATTTAAAGGTACAAAGTGAATGAAGTGTGCCCAGGCCCAGAGCTACTTTGCTGGGCATGACTGTGTTTGACCTCTTGGGCCTGGAAGTCTATTTCTAGGCTTATATAAAGGGTCAAACTTCTTGAAGTGTGCCCAGGCCCAGAGCTACTTTGCTGGGCATGACTGTGTTTGACCTCTGGGGCCTGGAAGTCTGGTGGTAGTAGTAGTAGTATGATTTAAAGGCACAAAGTGATTGAAGTGTGCCCAGGCCCAGAGCTACTTTGCTGGGCATGAATGTGTTTGAACTCTTGGGCCTGGAAGTCTGGTAGTAGTAGTATGATTTAAAGGTACAAAGTGAATGAAGTGTGCCCAGGCCCAGAGCTACTTTGCTGGGCATGACTGTGTTTGACCTCTTGGGCCTGGAAGTCTATTTCTAGGCTTATATAAAGGGTCAAACTTCTTGAAGTGTGCCCAGGCCCAGAGCTACTTTGCTGTGTATGACTGTGTGACCTCTTGGCCCTGGAATTCTGGTGGTAGTAGTAGTATGATTTAAAGGCACAAAGTGAATGAAGTGTGCCCAGGCCCAGAGCTACTTTGCTGGGCATGACTGTGTTTGACCTCTTGGGCCTGGAAGTCTGGTAGTAGTAGTAGTAGTAGTAGTAGTAGTAGTAGTAGTAGTATGATTTAAAGGTACAAAGTGAATGAAGTGTGCCCAGGCCCAGAGCTACTTTGCTGGGCATGACTGTGTTTGACCTCTTGGGCCTGGAAGTCTATTTCTAGGCTTATATAAAGGGTCAAACTTCTTGAAGTGTGCCCAGGCCCAGAGCTACTTTGCTGGGCATGACTGTGTTTGACCTCTTGGGTCTGGAAGTCTGGTGGTAGTAGTAGTAGTATGATTTAAAGGCACAAAGTGATTGAAGTGTGCCCAGGCCCAGAGCTACTTTGCTGGGCATGAATGTGTTTGAACTCTTGGGCCTGGAAGTCTGGTAGTAGTAGTATGATTTAAAGGCACAAAGTGATTGAAGTGTGCCCAGGCCCAGAGCTACTTTGCTGGGCATGACTGTGTTTGACCTCTTGGGCCTGGAAGTCTGGTGGTAGTAGTAGTATGATTTAAAGGCACAAAGTGATTGAAGTGTGCCCAGGCCCAGAGCTACTTTGCTGGGCATGAATGTGTTTGAACTCTTGGGCCTGGAAGTCTGGTAGTAGTAGTAGTAGTAGTAGTAGTAGTAGTAGTAGTAGTAGTAGTAGTATGATTTAAAGGTACAAAGTGAATGAAGTGTGCCCAGGCCCAGAGCTACTTTGCTGGGCATGACTGTGTTTGACGTCTTGGGCCTGGAAGTCTGGTAGTAGTAGTATGATTTAAAGGTACAAAGTGAATGAAGTGTGCCCAGGCCCAGAGCTACTTTGCTGGGCATGACTGTGTTTGACCTCTTGGCTCTGGAAGTCTATTTCTAGGCTTATATAAAGGGTCAAACTTCTTGAAGTGTGCCCAGGCCCAGAGCTACTTTGCTGGGCATGACTGTGTTTGACCTCTGGGGCCTGGAAGTCTGGTAGTAGTAGTATGATTTAAAGGCACAAAGTGATTGAAGTGTGCCCAGGCCCAGAGCTACTTTGCTGGGCATGAATGTGTTTGAACTCTTGGGCCTGGAAGTCTGGTAGTAGTAGTATGATTTAAAGGCACAAAGTGAATGAAGTGTGCCCAGGCCCAGAGCTACTTTGCTGGGCATGACTGTGTTTGACCTCTTGGCTCTGGAAGTCTATTTCTAGGCTTATATACAGGGTCAAACATCTTGAAGTGTGCCCAGGCCCAGAGCTACTTTGCTGGGCATGAATGTGTTTGAACTCTTGGGCCTGGAAGTCTGGTAGTAGTAGTATGATTTAAAGGCACAAAGTGATTGAAGTGTGCCCAGGCCCAGAGCTACTTTGCTGGGCATGACTGTGTTTGACCTCTTGGGCCTGGAAGTCTGGTAGTAGTAGTATGATTTAAAGGCACAAAGTGATTGAAGTGTGCCCAGGCCCAGAGCTACTTTGCTGGGCATGAATGTGTTTGACCTCTTGGGCCTGGAAGTCTGGTGGTAGTAGTAGTATGATTTAAAGGCACAAAGTGAATGAAGTGTGCCCAGGCCCAGAGCTACTTTGCTGTGCATGACTGTGTTTGACCTCTTGGCTCTGGAAGTCTATTTCTAGGCTTATATAAAGGGTCAAACTTCTTGAAGTGTGCCCAGGCCCAGAGCTACTTTGCTGGGCATGACTGTGTTTGACCTCTGGGGCCTGGAAGTCTGGTAGTAGTAGTATGATTTAAAGGCACAAAGTGATTGAAGTGTGCCCAGGCCCAGAGCTACTTTGCTGGGCATGAATGTGTTTGAACTCTTGGGCCTGGAAGTCTGGTAGTAGTAGTATGATTTAAAGGCACAAAGTGAATGAAGTGTGCCCAGGCCCAGAGCTACTTTGCTGGGCATGACTGTGTTTGACCTCTTGGCTCTGGAAGTCTATTTCTAGGCTTATATACAGGGTCAAACATCTTGAAGTGTGCCCAGGCCCAGAGCTACTTTGCTGGGCATGAATGTGTTTGAACTCTTGGGCCTGGAAGTCTGGTAGTAGTAGTATGATTTAAAGGCACAAAGTGATTGAAGTGTGCCCAGGCCCAGAGCTACTTTGCTGGGCATGACTGTGTTTGACCTCTTGGCTCTGGAAGTCTATTTCTAGGCTTATATAAAGGGTCAAACATCTTGAAGTGTGCCCAGGCCCAGAGCTACTTTGCTGGGCATGAATGTGTTTGAACTTTTGGGCCTGGAAGTCTGGTAGTAGTAGTATGATTTAAAGGCACAAAGTGATTGAAGTGTGCCCAGGCCCAGAGCTACTTTGCTGGGCATGACTGTGTTTGACCTCTTGGGCCTGGAAGTCTGGTGGTAGTAGTAGTATGATTTAAAGGCACAAAGTGATTGAAGTGTGCCCAGGCCCAGAGCTACTTTGCTGGGCATGAATGTGTTTGAACTCTTGGGCCTGGAAGTCTATTTCTAGGCTTATATAAAGGGTCAAACATCTTGAAGTGTGCCCAGGCCCAGAGCTACTTTGCTGTGCATGACTGTGGTTGACCTCTTGGCCCTGGAAGTCTGGTGGTAGTAGTAGTATGATTTAAAGGCACAAAGTGAATGAAGTGTGCCCAGGCCCAGAGCTACTTTGCTGGGCATGAATGTGTTTGAACTCTTGGGCCTGGAAGTCTGGTAGTAGTAGTATGATTTAAAGGCACAAAGTGATTGAAGTGTGCCCAGGCCCAGAGCTACTTTGCTGGGCATGACTGTGTTTGACCTCTTGGGCCTGGAAGTCTGGTGGTAGTAGTAGTATGATTTAAAGGCACAAAGTGAATGAAGTGTGCCCAGGCCCAGAGCTACTTTGCTGGGCATGAATGTGTTTGAACTCTTGGGCCTGGAAGTCTGGTAGTAGTAGTAGTAGTAGTAGTAGTAGTAGTAGTAGTAGTAGTAGTATGATTTAAAGGTACAAAGTGAATGAAGTGTGCCCAGGCCCACAGCTACTTTGCTGGGCATGACTGTGTTTGACCTCTTGGGCCTGAAAGTCTATTTCTAGGCTTATATAAAGGGTCAAACTTCTTGAAGTGTGCCCAGGCCCAGATCTACTTTGCTGGGCATGACTGTGTTTGACCTCTTGGGCCTGGAAGTCTGGTAGTAGTAGTAGTAGTAGTAGTAGTAGTATGATTTAAAGGTACAAAGTGAATGAAGTGTGCCCAGGCCCAGAGCTACTTTGCTGGGCATGACTGTGTTTGACCTCTTGGGCCTGGAAGTCTATTTCTAGGCTTATATAAAGGGTCAAACTTCTTGAAGTGTGCCCAGGCCCAGAGCTACTTTGCTGTGTATGACTGTGTGACCTCTTGGCCCTGGAATTCTGGTGGTAGTAGTAGTATGATTTAAAGGCACAAAGTGAATGAAGTGTGCCCAGGCCCAGAGCTACTTTGCTGGGCATGACTGTGTTTGACCTCTTGGGCCTGGAAGTCTGGTAGTAGTAGTAGTAGTAGTAGTAGTAGTAGTAGTAGTAGTAGTATGATTTAAAGGTACAAAGTGAATGAAGTGTGCCCAGGCCCAGAGCTACTTTGCTGGGCATGACTGTGTTTGACGTCTTGGGCCTGGAAGTCTGGTAGTAGTAGTATGATTTAAAGGTACAAAGTGAATGAAGTGTGCCCAGGCCCAGAGCTACTTTGCTGGGCATGACTGTGTTTGACCTCTTGGCTCTGGAAGTCTATTTCTAGGCTTATATAAAGGGTCAAACTTCTTGAAGTGTGCCCAGGCCCAGAGCTACTTTGCTGGGCATGACTGTGTTTGACCTCTGGGGCCTGGAAGTCTGGTAGTAGTAGTATGATTTAAAGGCACAAAGTGATTGAAGTGTGCCCAGGCCCAGAGCTACTTTGCTGGGCATGACTGTGTTTGACCTCTTGGGCCTGGAAGTCTGGTAGTAGTAGTAGTAGTAGTAGTAGTAGTAGTAGTAGTAGTATGATTTAAAGGTACAAAGTGAATGAAGTGTGCCCAGGCCCAGAGCTACTTTGCTGGGCATGACTGTGTTTGACGTCTTGGGCCTGGAAGTCTGGTAGTAGTAGTATGATTTAAAGGTACAAAGTGAATGAAGTGTGCCCAGGCCCAGAGCTACTTTGCTGGGCATGACTGTGTTTGACCTCTTGGCTCTGGAAGTCTATTTCTAGGCTTATATAAAGGGTCAAACTTCTTGAAGTGTGCCCAGGCCCAGAGCTACTTTGCTGGGCATGACTGTGTTTGACCTCTGGGGCCTGGAAGTCTGGTAGTAGTAGTATGATTTAAAGGCACAAAGTGATTGAAGTGTGCCCAGGCCCAGAGCTACTTTGCTGGGCATGAATGTGTTTGAACTCTTGGGCCTGGAAGTCTATTTCTAGGCTTATATAAAGGGTCAAACTTCTTGAAGTGTGCCCAGGCCCAGAGCTACTTTGCTGGGCATGACTGTGTTTGACCTCTGGGGCCTGGAAGTCTGGTAGTAGTAGTATGATTTAAAGGCACAAAGTGATTGAAGTGTGCCCAGGCCCAGAGCTACTTTGCTGGGCATGAATGTGTTTGAACTCTTGGGCCTGGAAGTCTATTTCTAGGCTTATATAAAGGGTCAAACATCTTGAAGTGTGCCCAGGCCCAGAGCTACTTTGCTGTGCATGACTGTGGTTGACCTCTTGGCCCTGGAAGTCTGGTGGTAGTAGTAGTATGATTTAAAGGCACAAAGTGAATGAAGTGTGCCCAGGCCCAGAGCTACTTTGCTGGGCATGAATGTGTTTGAACTCTTGGGCCTGGAAGTCTGGTAGTAGTAGTATGATTTAAAGGCACAAAGTGATTGAAGTGTGCCCAGGCCCAGAGCTACTTTGCTGGGCATGACTGTGTTTGACCTCTTGGGCCTGGAAGTCTGGTGGTAGTAGTAGTATGATTTAAAGGCACAAAGTGAATGAAGTGTGCCCAGGCCCAGAGCTACTTTGCTGGGCATGAATGTGTTTGAACTCTTGGGCCTGGAAGTCTGGTAGTAGTAGTAGTAGTAGTAGTAGTAGTAGTAGTAGTAGTAGTAGTAGTAGTATGATTTAAAGGTACAAAGTGAATGAAGTGTGCCCAGGCCCACAGCTACTTTGCTGGGCATGACTGTGTTTGACCTCTTGGGCCTGAAAGTCTATTTCTAGGCTTATATAAAGGGTCAAACTTCTTGAAGTGTGCCCAGGCCCAGAGGTACTTTGCTGGGCATGACTGTGTTTGACCTCTTGGGCCTGGAAGTCTGGTAGTAGTAGTAGTAGTAGTAGTAGTAGTAGTAGTAGTAGTAGTAGTATGATTTAAAGGTACAAAGTGAATGAAGTGTGCCCAGGCCCACAGCTACTTTGCTGGGCATGACTGTGTTTGACCTCTTGGGCCTGAAAGTCTATTTCTAGGCTTATATAAAGGGTCAAACTTCTTGAAGTGTGCCCAGGCCCAGAGCTACTTTGCTGGGCATGACTGTGTTTGACCTCTGGGGCCTGGAAGTCTGGTAGTAGTAGTATGATTTAAAGACACAAAGTGATTGAAGTGTGCCCAGGCCCAGAGCTACTTTGCTGGGCATGAATGTGTTTGAACTCTTGGGCCTGGAAGTCTGGTAGTAGTAGTATGATTTAAAGGTACAAAGTGAATGAAGTGTGCCCAGGCCCAGAGCTACTTTGCTGTGCATGACTGTGTTTGACCTCTTGGCTCTGGAAGTCTATTTCTAGGCTTATATAAAGGGTCAAACTTCTTGAAGTGTGCCCAGGCCCAGAGCTACTTTGCTGGGCATGACTGTGTTTGACCTCTGGGGCCTGGAAGTCTGGTAGTAGTAGTATGATTTAAAGGCACAAAGTGATTGAAGTGTGCCCAGGCCCAGAGCTACTTTGCTGGGTATGATTCTGTGACCTCTTGGGTCTGGAAATGTGGTACTTTGAATGATTAAAAGAGTGAAACGGTCTGAAGTGTGCGCAGGTGAAAAGCAACCTTGCTAGGCATGAAGGTGTGACCTCCAGGGCCTGGAAGTCTGGTGGTAGTAGTAGTATGATTTAAAGGCACAAAGTGATTGAAGTGTGCCCAGGCCCAGAGCTACTTTGCTGGGCATGAATGTGTTTGACCTCTTGGGCCTGGAAGTCTGGTGGTAGTAGTAGTATGATTTAAAGGTACAAAGTGAATGAAGTGTGCCCAGGCCCAGAGCTACTTTGCTGTGCATGACTGTGTTTGAACTCTTGGGCCTGGAAGTCTATTTCTAGGCTTATATAAAGGGTCAAACATCTTGAAGTGTGCCCAGGCCCAGAGCTACTTTGCTGTGCATGACTGTGGTTGACCTCTTGGGCCTGGAAGTCTGGTAGTAGTAGTATGATTTAAAGGCACAAAGTGATTGAAGTGTGCCCAGGCCCAGAGCTACTTTGCTGGGCATGACTGTGTTTGACCTCTTGGGCCTGGAAGTCTGGTAGTAGTAGTATGATTTAAAGGCACAAAGTGATTGAAGTGTGCCCAGGCCCAGAGCTACTTTGCTGGGCATGAATGTGTTTGACCTCTTGGGCCTGGAAGTCTGGTGGTAGTAGTAGTATGATTTAAAGGCACAAAGTGAATGAAGTGTGCCCAGGCCCAGAGCTACTTTGCTGTGCATGACTGTGTTTGACCTCTTGGCTCTGGAAGTCTATTTCTAGGCTTATATAAAGGGTCAAACTTCTTGAAGTGTGCCCAGGCCCAGAGCTACTTTGCTGGGCATGACTGTGTTTGACCTCTGGGGCCTGGAAGTCTGGTAGTAGTAGTATGATTTAAAGGCACAAAGTGATTGAAGTGTGCCCAGGCCCAGAGCTACTTTGCTGGGCATGAATGTGTTTGAACTCTTGGGCCTGGAAGTCTGGTAGTAGTAGTATGATTTAAAGGCACAAAGTGAATGAAGTGTGCCCAGGCCCAGAGCTACTTTGCTGGGCATGACTGTGTTTGACCTCTTGGCTCTGGAAGTCTATTTCTAGGCTTATATACAGGGTCAAACATCTTGAAGTGTGCCCAGGCCCAGAGCTACTTTGCTGGGCATGAATGTGTTTGAACTCTTGGGCCTGGAAGTCTGGTAGTAGTAGTATGATTTAAAGGCACAAAGTGATTGAAGTGTGCCCAGGCCCAGAGCTACTTTGCTGGGCATGACTGTGTTTGACCTCTTGGCTCTGGAAGTCTATTTCTAGGCTTATATAAAGGGTCAAACATCTTGAAGTGTGCCCAGGCCCAGAGCTACTTTGCTGGGCATGAATGTGTTTGAACTCTTGGGCCTGGAAGTCTGGTAGTAGTAGTATGATTTAAAGGCACAAAGTGATTGAAGTGTGCCCAGGCCCAGAGCTACTTTGCTGGGCATGACTGTGTTTGACCTCTTGGGCCTGGAAGTCTGGTGGTAGTAGTAGTATGATTTAAAGGCACAAAGTGATTGAAGTGTGCCCAGGCCCAGAGCTACTTTGCTGGGCATGAATGTGTTTGAACTCTTGGGCCTGGAAGTCTATTTCTAGGCTTATATAAAGGGTCAAACATCTTGAAGTGTGCCCAGGCCCAGAGCTACTTTGCTGTGCATGACTGTGGTTGACCTCTGGGGCCTGGAAGTCTGGTAGTAGTAGTATGATTTAAAGACACAAAGTGATTGAAGTGTGCCCAGGCCCAGAGCTACTTTGCTGGGCATGAATGTGTTTGAACTCTTGGGCCTGGAAGTCTGGTAGTAGTAGTATGATTTAAAGGTACAAAGTGAATGAAGTGTGCCCAGGCCCAGAGCTACTTTGCTGTGCATGACTGTGTTTGACCTCTTGGCTCTGGAAGTCTATTTCTAGGCTTATATAAAGGGTCAAACTTCTTGAAGTGTGCCCAGGCCCAGAGCTACTTTGCTGGGCATGACTGTGTTTGACCTCTGGGGCCTGGAAGTCTGGTAGTAGTAGTATGATTTAAAGGCACAAAGTGATTGAAGTGTGCCCAGGCCCAGAGCTACTTTGCTGGGTATGATTCTGTGACCTCTTGGGTCTGGAAATGTGGTACTTTGAATGATTAAAAGAGTGAAACGGTCTGAAGTGTGCGCAGGTGTAAAGCAACCTTGCTAGGCATGAAGGTGTGACCTCCAGGGCCTGGAAGTCTGGTGGTAGTAGTAGTATGATTTAAAGGCACAAAGTGATTGAAGTGTGCCCAGGCCCAGAGCTACTTTGCTGGGCATGAATGTGTTTGACCTCTTGGGCCTGGAAGTCTGGTGGTAGTAGTAGTATGATTTAAAGGTACAAAGTGAATGAAGTGTGCCCAGGCCCAGAGCTACTTTGCTGTGCATGACTGTGTTTGAACTCTTGGGCCTGGAAGTCTATTTCTAGGCTTATATAAAGGGTCAAACATCTTGAAGTGTGCCCAGGCCCAGAGCTACTTTGCTGTGCATGACTGTGGTTGACCTCTTGGCCCTGGAAGTCTGGTGGTAGTAGTAGTATGATTTAAAGGCACAAAGTGAATGAAGTGTGCCCAGGCCCAGAGCTACTTTGCTGGGCATGAATGTGTTTGAACTCTTGGGCCTGGAAGTCTGGTAGTAGTAGTATGATTTAAAGGCACAAAGTGATTGAAGTGTGCCCAGGCCCAGAGCTACTTTGCTGGGCATGACTGTGTGACCTCTTGGGCCTGGAAGTCAGGTTGTAGTATTATTAAAAAAAAAAGGGTCAAACTGCATGGTCCGCCCAGGCCCAGAGCTACTTTGCTGGGTATGATTCTGTGACCTCTTGGGTCTGGAAATGTGGTACTTTGAATGATTAAAAGAGTGAAACGGTCTGAAGTGTGCGCAGGTGTAAAGCAACCTTGCTAGGCATGAAGGTGTGACCTCCAGGGCCTGGAAGTCTGGTGGTAGTAGTAGTATGATTTAAAGGCACAAAGTGATTGAAGTGTGCCCAGGCCCAGATCTACTTTGCTGGGCATGACTGTGTTTGACCTCTTGGGCCTGGAAGTCTGGTAGTAGTAGTAGTAGTAGTAGTAGTATGATTTAAAGGTACAAAGTGAATGAAGTGTGCCCAGGCCCAGAGCTACTTTGCTGGGCATGACTGTGTTTGACCTCTTGGGCCTGGAAGTCTATTTCTAGGCTTATATAAAGGGTCAAACTTCTTGAAGTGTGCCCAGGCCCAGAGCTACTTTGCTGTGTATGACTGTGTGACCTCTTGGCCCTGGAATTCTGGTGGTAGTAGTAGTATGATTTAAAGGCACAAAGTGAATGAAGTGTGCCCAGGCCCAGAGCTACTTTGCTGGGCATGACTGTGTTTGACCTCTTGGGCCTGGAAGTCTGGTAGTAGTAGTAGTAGTAGTAGTAGTAGTAGTAGTAGTAGTAGTAGTATGATTTAAAGGTACAAAGTGAATGAAGTGTGCCCAGGCCCAGAGCTACTTTGCTGGGCATGACTGTGTTTGACCTCTTGGGCCTGGAAGTCTATTTCTAGGCTTATATAAAGGGTCAAACTTCTTGAAGTGTGCCCAGGCCCAGAGCTACTTTGCTGGGCATGACTGTGTTTGACCTCTTGGGTCTGGAAGTCTGGTGGTAGTAGTAGTAGTATGATTTAAAGGCACAAAGTGATTGAAGTGTGCCCAGGCCCAGAGCTACTTTGCTGGGCATGAATGTGTTTGAACTCTTGGGCCTGGAAGTCTGGTAGTAGTAGTATGATTTAAAGGCACAAAGTGATTGAAGTGTGCCCAGGCCCAGAGCTACTTTGCTGGGCATGACTGTGTTTGACCTCTTGGGCCTGGAAGTCTGGTGGTAGTAGTAGTATGATTTAAAGGCACAAAGTGATTGAAGTGTGCCCAGGCCCAGAGCTACTTTGCTGGGCATGAATGTGTTTGAACTCTTGGGCCTGGAAGTCTGGTAGTAGTAGTATGATTTAAAGGCACAAAGTGATTGAAGTGTGCCCAGGCCCAGAGCTACTTTGCTGGGCATGACTGTGTTTGACCTCTTGGGCCTGGAAGTCTGGTGGTAGTAGTAGTATGATTTAAAGGCACAAAGTGATTGAAGTGTGCCCAGGCCCAGAGCTACTTTGCTGGGCATGAATGTGTTTGAACTCTTGGGCCTGGAAGTCTGGTAGTAGTAGTATGATTTAAAGGCACAAAGTGATTGAAGTGTGCCCAGGCCCAGAGCTACTTTGCTGGGCATGACTGTGTTTGACCTCTTGGGCCTGGAAGTCTGGTAGTAGTAGTATGATTTAAAGGCACAAAGTGATTGAAGTGTGCCCAGGCCCAGAGCTACTTTGCTGGGCATGAATGTGTTTGACCTCTTGGGCCTGGAAGTCTGGTGGTAGTAGTAGTATGATTTAAAGGCACAAAGTGAATGAAGTGTGCCCAGGCCCAGAGCTACTTTGCTGTGCATGACTGTGTTTGACCTCTTGGCTCTGGAAGTCTATTTCTAGGCTTATATAAAGGGTCAAACTTCTTGAAGTGTGCCCAGGCCCAGAGCTACTTTGCTGGGCATGACTGTGTTTGACCTCTGGGGCCTGGAAGTCTGGTAGTAGTAGTATGATTTAAAGGCACAAAGTGATTGAAGTGTGCCCAGGCCCAGAGCTACTTTGCTGGGCATGAATGTGTTTGAACTCTTGGGCCTGGAAGTCTGGTAGTAGTAGTATGATTTAAAGGCACAAAGTGAATGAAGTGTGCCCAGGCCCAGAGCTACTTTGCTGGGCATGACTGTGTTTGACCTCTTGGCTCTGGAAGTCTATTTCTAGGCTTATATACAGGGTCAAACATCTTGAAGTGTGCCCAGGCCCAGAGCTACTTTGCTGGGCATGAATGTGTTTGAACTCTTGGGCCTGGAAGTCTGGTAGTAGTAGTATGATTTAAAGGCACAAAGTGATTGAAGTGTGCCCAGGCCCAGAGCTACTTTGCTGGGCATGACTGTGTTTGACCTCTTGGCTCTGGAAGTCTATTTCTAGGCTTATATAAAGGGTCAAACATCTTGAAGTGTGCCCAGGCCCAGAGCTACTTTGCTGGGCATGAATGTGTTTGAACTCTTGGGCCTGGAAGTCTGGTAGTAGTAGTATGATTTAAAGGCACAAAGTGATTGAAGTGTGCCCAGGCCCAGAGCTACTTTGCTGGGCATGACTGTGTTTGACCTCTTGGGCCTGGAAGTCTGGTGGTAGTAGTAGTATGATTTAAAGGCACAAAGTGATTGAAGTGTGCCCAGGCCCAGAGCTACTTTGCTGGGCATGAATGTGTTTGAACTCTTGGGCCTGGAAGTCTATTTCTAGGCTTATATAAAGGGTCAAACATCTTGAAGTGTGCCCAGGCCCAGAGCTACTTTGCTGTGCATGACTGTGGTTGACCTCTGGGGCCTGGAAGTCTGGTAGTAGTAGTATGATTTAAAGACACAAAGTGATTGAAGTGTGCCCAGGCCCAGAGCTACTTTGCTGGGCATGAATGTGTTTGAACTCTTGGGCCTGGAAGTCTGGTAGTAGTAGTATGATTTAAAGGTACAAAGTGAATGAAGTGTGCCCAGGCCCAGAGCTACTTTGCTGTGCATGACTGTGTTTGACCTCTTGGCTCTGGAAGTCTATTTCTAGGCTTATATAAAGGGTCAAACTTCTTGAAGTGTGCCCAGGCCCAGAGCTACTTTGCTGGGCATGACTGTGTTTGACCTCTGGGGCCTGGAAGTCTGGTAGTAGTAGTATGATTTAAAGGCACAAAGTGATTGAAGTGTGCCCAGGCCCAGAGCTACTTTGCTGGGTATGATTCTGTGACCTCTTGGGTCTGGAAATGTGGTACTTTGAATGATTAAAAGAGTGAAACGGTCTGAAGTGTGCGCAGGTGTAAAGCAACCTTGCTAGGCATGAAGGTGTGACCTCCAGGGCCTGGAAGTCTGGTGGTAGTAGTAGTATGATTTAAAGGCACAAAGTGATTGAAGTGTGCCCAGGCCCAGAGCTACTTTGCTGGGCATGAATGTGTTTGACCTCTTGGGCCTGGAAGTCTGGTGGTAGTAGTAGTATGATTTAAAGGTACAAAGTGAATGAAGTGTGCCCAGGCCCAGAGCTACTTTGCTGTGCATGACTGTGTTTGAACTCTTGGGCCTGGAAGTCTATTTCTAGGCTTATATAAAGGGTCAAACATCTTGAAGTGTGCCCAGGCCCAGAGCTACTTTGCTGTGCATGACTGTGGTTGACCTCTTGGCCCTGGAAGTCTGGTGGTAGTAGTAGTATGATTTAAAGGCACAAAGTGAATGAAGTGTGCCCAGGCCCAGAGCTACTTTGCTGGGCATGAATGTGTTTGAACTCTTGGGCCTGGAAGTCTGGTAGTAGTAGTATGATTTAAAGGCACAAAGTGATTGAAGTGTGCCCAGGCCCAGAGCTACTTTGCTGGGCATGACTGTGTGACCTCTTGGGCCTGGAAGTCAGGTTGTAGTATTATTAAAAAAAAAAGGGTCAAACTGCATGGTCCGCCCAGGCCCAGAGCTACTTTGCTGGGTATGATTCTGTGACCTCTTGGGTCTGGAAATGTGGTACTTTGAATGATTAAAAGAGTGAAACGGTCTGAAGTGTGCGCAGGTGTAAAGCAACCTTGCTAGGCATGAAGGTGTGACCTCCAGGGCCTGGAAGTCTGGTGGTAGTAGTAGTATGATTTAAAGGCACAAAGTGATTGAAGTGTGCCCAGGCCCAGATCTACTTTGCTGGGCATGACTGTGTTTGACCTCTTGGGCCTGGAAGTCTGGTAGTAGTAGTAGTAGTAGTAGTAGTATGATTTAAAGGTACAAAGTGAATGAAGTGTGCCCAGGCCCAGAGCTACTTTGCTGGGCATGACTGTGTTTGACCTCTTGGGCCTGGAAGTCTATTTCTAGGCTTATATAAAGGGTCAAACTTCTTGAAGTGTGCCCAGGCCCAGAGCTACTTTGCTGTGTATGACTGTGTGACCTCTTGGCCCTGGAATTCTGGTGGTAGTAGTAGTATGATTTAAAGGCACAAAGTGAATGAAGTGTGCCCAGGCCCAGAGCTACTTTGCTGGGCATGACTGTGTTTGACCTCTTGGGCCTGGAAGTCTGGTAGTAGTAGTAGTAGTAGTAGTAGTAGTAGTAGTAGTAGTATGATTTAAAGGTACAAAGTGAATGAAGTGTGCCCAGGCCCAGAGCTACTTTGCTGGGCATGACTGTGTTTGACCTCTTGGGCCTGGAAGTCTATTTCTAGGCTTATATAAAGGGTCAAACTTCTTGAAGTGTGCCCAGGCCCAGAGCTACTTTGCTGGGCATGACTGTGTTTGACCTCTTGGGTCTGGAAGTCTGGTGGTAGTAGTAGTAGTATGATTTAAAGGCACAAAGTGATTGAAGTGTGCCCAGGCCCAGAGCTACTTTGCTGGGCATGAATGTGTTTGAACTCTTGGGCCTGGAAGTCTGGTAGTAGTAGTATGATTTAAAGGCACAAAGTGATTGAAGTGTGCCCAGGCCCAGAGCTACTTTGCTGGGCATGACTGTGTTTGACCTCTTGGGCCTGGAAGTCTGGTGGTAGTAGTAGTATGATTTAAAGGCACAAAGTGAATGAAGTGTGCCCAGGCCCAGAGCTACTTTGCTGGGCATGAATGTGTTTGAACTCTTGGGCCTGGAAGTCTGGTAGTAGTAGTAGTAGTAGTAGTAGTAGTAGTAGTAGTAGTAGTAGTAGTAGTATGATTTAAAGGTACAAAGTGAATGAAGTGTGCCCAGGCCCACAGCTACTTTGCTGGGCATGACTGTGTTTGACCTCTTGGGCCTGAAAGTCTATTTCTAGGCTTATATAAAGGGTCAAACTTCTTGAAGTGTGCCCAGGCCCAGATCTACTTTGCTGGGCATGACTGTGTTTGACCTCTTGGGCCTGGAAGTCTGGTAGTAGTAGTAGTAGTAGTAGTAGTAGTATGATTTAAAGGTACAAAGTGAATGAAGTGTGCCCAGGCCCAGAGCTACTTTGCTGGGCATGACTGTGTTTGACCTCTTGGGCCTGGAAGTCTATTTCTAGGCTTATATAAAGGGTCAAACTTCTTGAAGTGTGCCCAGGCCCAGAGCTACTTTGCTGTGTATGACTGTGTGACCTCTTGGCCCTGGAATTCTGGTGGTAGTAGTAGTATGATTTAAAGGCACAAAGTGAATGAAGTGTGCCCAGGCCCAGAGCTACTTTGCTGGGCATGACTGTGTTTGACCTCTTGGGCCTGGAAGTCTGGTAGTAGTAGTAGTAGTAGTAGTAGTAGTAGTAGTAGTAGTAGTATGATTTAAAGGTACAAAGTGAATGAAGTGTGCCCAGGCCCAGAGCTACTTTGCTGGGCATGACTGTGTTTGACGTCTTGGGCCTGGAAGTCTGGTAGTAGTAGTATGATTTAAAGGTACAAAGTGAATGAAGTGTGCCCAGGCCCAGAGCTACTTTGCTGGGCATGACTGTGTTTGACCTCTTGGCTCTGGAAGTCTATTTCTAGGCTTATATAAAGGGTCAAACTTCTTGAAGTGTGCCCAGGCCCAGAGCTACTTTGCTGGGCATGACTGTGTTTGACCTCTGGGGCCTGGAAGTCTGGTAGTAGTAGTATGATTTAAAGGCACAAAGTGATTGAAGTGTGCCCAGGCCCAGAGCTACTTTGCTGGGCATGACTGTGTTTGACCTCTTGGGCCTGGAAGTCTGGTAGTAGTAGTAGTAGTAGTAGTAGTAGTAGTAGTAGTAGTATGATTTAAAGGTACAAAGTGAATGAAGTGTGCCCAGGCCCAGAGCTACTTTGCTGGGCATGACTGTGTTTGACGTCTTGGGCCTGGAAGTCTGGTAGTAGTAGTATGATTTAAAGGTACAAAGTGAATGAAGTGTGCCCAGGCCCAGAGCTACTTTGCTGGGCATGACTGTGTTTGACCTCTTGGCTCTGGAAGTCTATTTCTAGGCTTATATAAAGGGTCAAACTTCTTGAAGTGTGCCCAGGCCCAGAGCTACTTTGCTGGGCATGACTGTGTTTGACCTCTGGGGCCTGGAAGTCTGGTAGTAGTAGTATGATTTAAAGGCACAAAGTGATTGAAGTGTGCCCAGGCCCAGAGCTACTTTGCTGGGCATGAATGTGTTTGAACTCTTGGGCCTGGAAGTCTATTTCTAGGCTTATATAAAGGGTCAAACTTCTTGAAGTGTGCCCAGGCCCAGAGCTACTTTGCTGGGCATGACTGTGTTTGACCTCTGGGGCCTGGAAGTCTGGTAGTAGTAGTATGATTTAAAGGCACAAAGTGATTGAAGTGTGCCCAGGCCCAGAGCTACTTTGCTGGGCATGAATGTGTTTGAACTCTTGGGCCTGGAAGTCTATTTCTAGGCTTATATAAAGGGTCAAACATCTTGAAGTGTGCCCAGGCCCAGAGCTACTTTGCTGTGCATGACTGTGGTTGACCTCTTGGCCCTGGAAGTCTGGTGGTAGTAGTAGTATGATTTAAAGGCACAAAGTGAATGAAGTGTGCCCAGGCCCAGAGCTACTTTGCTGGGCATGAATGTGTTTGAACTCTTGGGCCTGGAAGTCTGGTAGTAGTAGTATGATTTAAAGGCACAAAGTGATTGAAGTGTGCCCAGGCCCAGAGCTACTTTGCTGGGCATGACTGTGTTTGACCTCTTGGGCCTGGAAGTCTGGTGGTAGTAGTAGTATGATTTAAAGGCACAAAGTGAATGAAGTGTGCCCAGGCCCAGAGCTACTTTGCTGGGCATGAATGTGTTTGAACTCTTGGGCCTGGAAGTCTGGTAGTAGTAGTAGTAGTAGTAGTAGTAGTAGTAGTAGTAGTAGTAGTAGTAGTATGATTTAAAGGTACAAAGTGAATGAAGTGTGCCCAGGCCCACAGCTACTTTGCTGGGCATGACTGTGTTTGACCTCTTGGGCCTGAAAGTCTATTTCTAGGCTTATATAAAGGGTCAAACTTCTTGAAGTGTGCCCAGGCCCAGAGCTACTTTGCTGGGCATGACTGTGTTTGACCTCTTGGGCCTGGAAGTCTGGTAGTAGTAGTAGTAGTAGTAGTAGTAGTAGTAGTAGTAGTAGTAGTATGATTTAAAGGTACAAAGTGAATGAAGTGTGCCCAGGCCCACAGCTACTTTGCTGGGCATGACTGTGTTTGACCTCTTGGGCCTGAAAGTCTATTTCTAGGCTTATATAAAGGGTCAAACTTCTTGAAGTGTGCCCAGGCCCAGAGCTACTTTGCTGGGCATGACTGTGTTTGACCTCTGGGGCCTGGAAGTCTGGTAGTAGTAGTATGATTTAAAGACACAAAGTGATTGAAGTGTGCCCAGGCCCAGAGCTACTTTGCTGGGCATGAATGTGTTTGAACTCTTGGGCCTGGAAGTCTGGTAGTAGTAGTATGATTTAAAGGTACAAAGTGAATGAAGTGTGCCCAGGCCCAGAGCTACTTTGCTGTGCATGACTGTGTTTGACCTCTTGGCTCTGGAAGTCTATTTCTAGGCTTATATAAAGGGTCAAACTTCTTGAAGTGTGCCCAGGCCCAGAGCTACTTTGCTGGGCATGACTGTGTTTGACCTCTGGGGCCTGGAAGTCTGGTAGTAGTAGTATGATTTAAAGGCACAAAGTGATTGAAGTGTGCCCAGGCCCAGAGCTACTTTGCTGGGTATGATTCTGTGACCTCTTGGGTCTGGAAATGTGGTACTTTGAATGATTAAAAGAGTGAAACGGTCTGAAGTGTGCGCAGGTGAAAAGCAACCTTGCTAGGCATGAAGGTGTGACCTCCAGGGCCTGGAAGTCTGGTGGTAGTAGTAGTATGATTTAAAGGCACAAAGTGATTGAAGTGTGCCCAGGCCCAGAGCTACTTTGCTGGGCATGAATGTGTTTGACCTCTTGGGCCTGGAAGTCTGGTGGTAGTAGTAGTATGATTTAAAGGTACAAAGTGAATGAAGTGTGCCCAGGCCCAGAGCTACTTTGCTGTGCATGACTGTGTTTGAACTCTTGGGCCTGGAAGTCTATTTCTAGGCTTATATAAAGGGTCAAACATCTTGAAGTGTGCCCAGGCCCAGAGCTACTTTGCTGTGCATGACTGTGGTTGACCTCTTGGGCCTGGAAGTCTGGTAGTAGTAGTATGATTTAAAGGCACAAAGTGATTGAAGTGTGCCCAGGCCCAGAGCTACTTTGCTGGGCATGACTGTGTTTGACCTCTTGGGCCTGGAAGTCTGGTAGTAGTAGTATGATTTAAAGGCACAAAGTGATTGAAGTGTGCCCAGGCCCAGAGCTACTTTGCTGGGCATGAATGTGTTTGACCTCTTGGGCCTGGAAGTCTGGTGGTAGTAGTAGTATGATTTAAAGGCACAAAGTGAATGAAGTGTGCCCAGGCCCAGAGCTACTTTGCTGTGCATGACTGTGTTTGACCTCTTGGCTCTGGAAGTCTATTTCTAGGCTTATATAAAGGGTCAAACTTCTTGAAGTGTGCCCAGGCCCAGAGCTACTTTGCTGGGCATGACTGTGTTTGACCTCTGGGGCCTGGAAGTCTGGTAGTAGTAGTATGATTTAAAGGCACAAAGTGATTGAAGTGTGCCCAGGCCCAGAGCTACTTTGCTGGGCATGAATGTGTTTGAACTCTTGGGCCTGGAAGTCTGGTAGTAGTAGTATGATTTAAAGGCACAAAGTGAATGAAGTGTGCCCAGGCCCAGAGCTACTTTGCTGGGCATGACTGTGTTTGACCTCTTGGCTCTGGAAGTCTATTTCTAGGCTTATATACAGGGTCAAACATCTTGAAGTGTGCCCAGGCCCAGAGCTACTTTGCTGGGCATGAATGTGTTTGAACTCTTGGGCCTGGAAGTCTGGTAGTAGTAGTATGATTTAAAGGCACAAAGTGATTGAAGTGTGCCCAGGCCCAGAGCTACTTTGCTGGGCATGACTGTGTTTGACCTCTTGGCTCTGGAAGTCTATTTCTAGGCTTATATAAAGGGTCAAACATCTTGAAGTGTGCCCAGGCCCAGAGCTACTTTGCTGGGCATGAATGTGTTTGAACTCTTGGGCCTGGAAGTCTGGTAGTAGTAGTATGATTTAAAGGCACAAAGTGATTGAAGTGTGCCCAGGCCCAGAGCTACTTTGCTGGGCATGACTGTGTTTGACCTCTTGGGCCTGGAAGTCTGGTGGTAGTAGTAGTATGATTTAAAGGCACAAAGTGATTGAAGTGTGCCCAGGCCCAGAGCTACTTTGCTGGGCATGAATGTGTTTGAACTCTTGGGCCTGGAAGTCTATTTCTAGGCTTATATAAAGGGTCAAACATCTTGAAGTGTGCCCAGGCCCAGAGCTACTTTGCTGTGCATGACTGTGGTTGACCTCTGGGGCCTGGAAGTCTGGTAGTAGTAGTATGATTTAAAGACACAAAGTGATTGAAGTGTGCCCAGGCCCAGAGCTACTTTGCTGGGCATGAATGTGTTTGAACTCTTGGGCCTGGAAGTCTGGTAGTAGTAGTATGATTTAAAGGTACAAAGTGAATGAAGTGTGCCCAGGCCCAGAGCTACTTTGCTGTGCATGACTGTGTTTGACCTCTTGGCTCTGGAAGTCTATTTCTAGGCTTATATAAAGGGTCAAACTTCTTGAAGTGTGCCCAGGCCCAGAGCTACTTTGCTGGGCATGACTGTGTTTGACCTCTGGGGCCTGGAAGTCTGGTAGTAGTAGTATGATTTAAAGGCACAAAGTGATTGAAGTGTGCCCAGGCCCAGAGCTACTTTGCTGGGTATGATTCTGTGACCTCTTGGGTCTGGAAATGTGGTACTTTGAATGATTAAAAGAGTGAAACGGTCTGAAGTGTGCGCAGGTGTAAAGCAACCTTGCTAGGCATGAAGGTGTGACCTCCAGGGCCTGGAAGTCTGGTGGTAGTAGTAGTATGATTTAAAGGCACAAAGTGATTGAAGTGTGCCCAGGCCCAGAGCTACTTTGCTGGGCATGAATGTGTTTGACCTCTTGGGCCTGGAAGTCTGGTGGTAGTAGTAGTATGATTTAAAGGTACAAAGTGAATGAAGTGTGCCCAGGCCCAGAGCTACTTTGCTGTGCATGACTGTGTTTGAACTCTTGGGCCTGGAAGTCTATTTCTAGGCTTATATAAAGGGTCAAACATCTTGAAGTGTGCCCAGGCCCAGAGCTACTTTGCTGTGCATGACTGTGGTTGACCTCTTGGCCCTGGAAGTCTGGTGGTAGTAGTAGTATGATTTAAAGGCACAAAGTGAATGAAGTGTGCCCAGGCCCAGAGCTACTTTGCTGGGCATGAATGTGTTTGAACTCTTGGGCCTGGAAGTCTGGTAGTAGTAGTATGATTTAAAGGCACAAAGTGATTGAAGTGTGCCCAGGCCCAGAGCTACTTTGCTGGGCATGACTGTGTGACCTCTTGGGCCTGGAAGTCAGGTTGTAGTATTATTAAAAAAAAAAGGGTCAAACTGCATGGTCCGCCCAGGCCCAGAGCTACTTTGCTGGGTATGATTCTGTGACCTCTTGGGTCTGGAAATGTGGTACTTTGAATGATTAAAAGAGTGAAACGGTCTGAAGTGTGCGCAGGTGTAAAGCAACCTTGCTAGGCATGAAGGTGTGACCTCCAGGGCCTGGAAGTCTGGTGGTAGTAGTAGTATGATTTAAAGGCACAAAGTGATTGAAGTGTGCCCAGGCCCAGATCTACTTTGCTGGGCATGACTGTGTTTGACCTCTTGGGCCTGGAAGTCTGGTAGTAGTAGTAGTAGTAGTAGTAGTATGATTTAAAGGTACAAAGTGAATGAAGTGTGCCCAGGCCCAGAGCTACTTTGCTGGGCATGACTGTGTTTGACCTCTTGGGCCTGGAAGTCTATTTCTAGGCTTATATAAAGGGTCAAACTTCTTGAAGTGTGCCCAGGCCCAGAGCTACTTTGCTGTGTATGACTGTGTGACCTCTTGGCCCTGGAATTCTGGTGGTAGTAGTAGTATGATTTAAAGGCACAAAGTGAATGAAGTGTGCCCAGGCCCAGAGCTACTTTGCTGGGCATGACTGTGTTTGACCTCTTGGGCCTGGAAGTCTGGTAGTAGTAGTAGTAGTAGTAGTAGTAGTAGTAGTAGTAGTAGTAGTATGATTTAAAGGTACAAAGTGAATGAAGTGTGCCCAGGCCCAGAGCTACTTTGCTGGGCATGACTGTGTTTGACCTCTTGGGCCTGGAAGTCTATTTCTAGGCTTATATAAAGGGTCAAACTTCTTGAAGTGTGCCCAGGCCCAGAGCTACTTTGCTGGGCATGACTGTGTTTGACCTCTTGGGTCTGGAAGTCTGGTGGTAGTAGTAGTAGTATGATTTAAAGGCACAAAGTGATTGAAGTGTGCCCAGGCCCAGAGCTACTTTGCTGGGCATGAATGTGTTTGAACTCTTGGGCCTGGAAGTCTGGTAGTAGTAGTATGATTTAAAGGCACAAAGTGATTGAAGTGTGCCCAGGCCCAGAGCTACTTTGCTGGGCATGACTGTGTTTGACCTCTTGGGCCTGGAAGTCTGGTGGTAGTAGTAGTATGATTTAAAGGCACAAAGTGATTGAAGTGTGCCCAGGCCCAGAGCTACTTTGCTGGGCATGAATGTGTTTGAACTCTTGGGCCTGGAAGTCTGGTAGTAGTAGTATGATTTAAAGGCACAAAGTGATTGAAGTGTGCCCAGGCCCAGAGCTACTTTGCTGGGCATGACTGTGTTTGACCTCTTGGGCCTGGAAGTCTGGTGGTAGTAGTAGTATGATTTAAAGGCACAAAGTGATTGAAGTGTGCCCAGGCCCAGAGCTACTTTGCTGGGCATGAATGTGTTTGAACTCTTGGGCCTGGAAGTCTGGTAGTAGTAGTAGTAGTAGTAGTAGTAGTAGTAGTAGTAGTAGTAGTAGTAGTATGATTTAAAGGTACAAAGTGAATGAAGTGTGCCCAGGCCCAGAGCTACTTTGCTGGGCATGACTGTGTTTGACGTCTTGGGCCTGGAAGTCTGGTAGTAGTAGTATGATTTAAAGGTACAAAGTGAATGAAGTGTGCCCAGGCCCAGAGCTACTTTGCTGGGCATGACTGTGTTTGACCTCTTGGCTCTGGAAGTCTATTTCTAGGCTTATATAAAGGGTCAAACTTCTTGAAGTGTGCCCAGGCCCAGAGCTACTTTGCTGGGCATGACTGTGTTTGACCTCTGGGGCCTGGAAGTCTGGTAGTAGTAGTATGATTTAAAGGCACAAAGTGATTGAAGTGTGCCCAGGCCCAGAGCTACTTTGCTGGGCATGAATGTGTTTGAACTCTTGGGCCTGGAAGTCTGGTAGTAGTAGTATGATTTAAAGGCACAAAGTGAATGAAGTGTGCCCAGGCCCAGAGCTACTTTGCTGGGCATGACTGTGTTTGACCTCTTGGCTCTGGAAGTCTATTTCTAGGCTTATATACAGGGTCAAACATCTTGAAGTGTGCCCAGGCCCAGAGCTACTTTGCTGGGCATGAATGTGTTTGAACTCTTGGGCCTGGAAGTCTGGTAGTAGTAGTATGATTTAAAGGCACAAAGTGATTGAAGTGTGCCCAGGCCCAGAGCTACTTTGCTGGGCATGACTGTGTTTGACCTCTTGGGCCTGGAAGTCTGGTAGTAGTAGTATGATTTAAAGGCACAAAGTGATTGAAGTGTGCCCAGGCCCAGAGCTACTTTGCTGGGCATGAATGTGTTTGACCTCTTGGGCCTGGAAGTCTGGTGGTAGTAGTAGTATGATTTAAAGGCACAAAGTGAATGAAGTGTGCCCAGGCCCAGAGCTACTTTGCTGTGCATGACTGTGTTTGACCTCTTGGCTCTGGAAGTCTATTTCTAGGCTTATATAAAGGGTCAAACTTCTTGAAGTGTGCCCAGGCCCAGAGCTACTTTGCTGGGCATGACTGTGTTTGACCTCTGGGGCCTGGAAGTCTGGTAGTAGTAGTATGATTTAAAGGCACAAAGTGATTGAAGTGTGCCCAGGCCCAGAGCTACTTTGCTGGGCATGACTGTGTTTGACCTCTTGGCTCTGGAAGTCTATTTCTAGGCTTATATACAGGGTCAAACATCTTGAAGTGTGCCCAGGCCCAGAGCTACTTTGCTGGGCATGAATGTGTTTGAACTCTTGGGCCTGGAAGTCTGGTAGTAGTAGTATGATTTAAAGGCACAAAGTGATTGAAGTGTGCCCAGGCCCAGAGCTACTTTGCTGGGCATGACTGTGTTTGACCTCTTGGCTCTGGAAGTCTATTTCTAGGCTTATATAAAGGGTCAAACATCTTGAAGTGTGCCCAGGCCCAGAGCTACTTTGCTGGGCATGAATGTGTTTGAACTCTTGGGCCTGGAAGTCTGGTAGTAGTAGTATGATTTAAAGGCACAAAGTGATTGAAGTGTGCCCAGGCCCAGAGCTACTTTGCTGGGCATGACTGTGTTTGACCTCTTGGGCCTGGAAGTCTGGTGGTAGTAGTAGTATGATTTAAAGGCACAAAGTGATTGAAGTGTGCCCAGGCCCAGAGCTACTTTGCTGGGCATGAATGTGTTTGAACTCTTGGGCCTGGAAGTCTATTTCTAGGCTTATATAAAGGGTCAAACATCTTGAAGTGTGCCCAGGCCCAGAGCTACTTTGCTGTGCATGACTGTGGTTGACCTCTGGGGCCTGGAAGTCTGGTAGTAGTAGTATGATTTAAAGACACAAAGTGATTGAAGTGTGCCCAGGCCCAGAGCTACTTTGCTGGGCATGAATGTGTTTGAACTCTTGGGCCTGGAAGTCTGGTAGTAGTAGTATGATTTAAAGGTACAAAGTGAATGAAGTGTGCCCAGGCCCAGAGCTACTTTGCTGTGCATGACTGTGTTTGACCTCTTGGCTCTGGAAGTCTATTTCTAGGCTTATATAAAGGGTCAAACTTCTTGAAGTGTGCCCAGGCCCAGAGCTACTTTGCTGGGCATGACTGTGTTTGACCTCTGGGGCCTGGAAGTCTGGTAGTAGTAGTATGATTTAAAGGCACAAAGTGATTGAAGTGTGCCCAGGCCCAGAGCTACTTTGCTGGGTATGATTCTGTGACCTCTTGGGTCTGGAAATGTGGTACTTTGAATGATTAAAAGAGTGAAACGGTCTGAAGTGTGCGCAGGTGTAAAGCAACCTTGCTAGGCATGAAGGTGTGACCTCCAGGGCCTGGAAGTCTGGTGGTAGTAGTAGTATGATTTAAAGGCACAAAGTGATTGAAGTGTGCCCAGGCCCAGAGCTACTTTGCTGGGCATGAATGTGTTTGACCTCTTGGGCCTGGAAGTCTGGTGGTAGTAGTAGTATGATTTAAAGGTACAAAGTGAATGAAGTGTGCCCAGGCCCAGAGCTACTTTGCTGTGCATGACTGTGTTTGAACTCTTGGGCCTGGAAGTCTATTTCTAGGCTTATATAAAGGGTCAAACATCTTGAAGTGTGCCCAGGCCCAGAGCTACTTTGCTGTGCATGACTGTGGTTGACCTCTTGGCCCTGGAAGTCTGGTGGTAGTAGTAGTATGATTTAAAGGCACAAAGTGAATGAAGTGTGCCCAGGCCCAGAGCTACTTTGCTGGGCATGAATGTGTTTGAACTCTTGGGCCTGGAAGTCTGGTAGTAGTAGTATGATTTAAAGGCACAAAGTGATTGAAGTGTGCCCAGGCCCAGAGCTACTTTGCTGGGCATGACTGTGTTTGACCTCTTGGGCCTGGAAGTCTGGTGGTAGTAGTAGTATGATTTAAAGGCACAAAGTGATTGAAGTGTGCCCAGGCCCAGAGCTACTTTGCTGGGCATGAATGTGTTTGAACTCTTGGGCCTGGAAGTCTATTTCTAGGCTTATATAAAGGGTCAAACTTCTTGAAGTGTGCCCAGGCCCAGAGCTACTTTGCTGGGCATGACTGTGTTTGACCTCTTGGGCCTGGAAGTCTGGTAGTAGTAGTAGTAGTAGTAGTAGTAGTAGTAGTAGTAGTAGTAGTATGATTTAAAGGTACAAAGTGAATGAAGTGTGCCCAGGCCCACAGCTACTTTGCTGGGCATGACTGTGTTTGACCTCTTGGGCCTGAAAGTCTATTTCTAGGCTTATATAAAGGGTCAAACTTCTTGAAGTGTGCCCAGGCCCAGAGCTACTTTGCTGGGCATGACTGTGTTTGACCTCTGGGGCCTGGAAGTCTGGTAGTAGTAGTATGATTTAAAGACACAAAGTGATTGAAGTGTGCCCAGGCCCAGAGCTACTTTGCTGGGCATGAATGTGTTTGAACTCTTGGGCCTGGAAGTCTGGTAGTAGTAGTATGATTTAAAGGTACAAAGTGAATGAAGTGTGCCCAGGCCCAGAGC
Organism: Electrophorus electricus; assembly: GCF_041902795.1. NCBI lineage: Eukaryota > Metazoa > Chordata > Actinopteri > Gymnotiformes > Gymnotidae > Electrophorus > Electrophorus electricus. The sequence goes on from NW_027658417.1 coordinate 111,286, forward strand.
TACTTTGCTGTGCATGACTGTGTTTGACCTCTTGGCTCTGGAAGTCTATTTCTAGGCTTATATAAAGGGTCAAACTTCTTGAAGTGTGCCCAGGCCCAGAGCTACTTTGCTGGGCATGACTGTGTTTGACCTCTGGGGCCTGGAAGTCTGGTAGTAGTAGTATGATTTAAAGGCACAAAGTGATTGAAGTGTGCCCAGGCCCAGAGCTACTTTGCTGGGTATGATTCTGTGACCTCTTGGGTCTGGAAATGTGGTACTTTGAATGATTAAAAGAGTGAAACGGTCTGAAGTGTGCGCAGGTGTAAAGCAACCTTGCTAGGCATGAAGGTGTGACCTCCAGGGCCTGGAAGTCTGGTGGTAGTAGTAGTATGATTTAAAGGCACAAAGTGATTGAAGTGTGCCCAGGCCCAGAGCTACTTTGCTGGGCATGAATGTGTTTGACCTCTTGGGCCTGGAAGTCTGGTGGTAGTAGTAGTATGATTTAAAGGTACAAAGTGAATGAAGTGTGCCCAGGCCCAGAGCTACTTTGCTGTGCATGACTGTGTTTGAACTCTTGGGCCTGGAAGTCTATTTCTAGGCTTATATAAAGGGTCAAACATCTTGAAGTGTGCCCAGGCCCAGAGCTACTTTGCTGTGCATGACTGTGGTTGACCTCTTGGCCCTGGAAGTCTGGTGGTAGTAGTAGTATGATTTAAAGGCACAAAGTGAATGAAGTGTGCCCAGGCCCAGAGCTACTTTGCTGGGCATGAATGTGTTTGAACTCTTGGGCCTGGAAGTCTGGTAGTAGTAGTAGTAGTAGTAGTAGTAGTAGTAGTAGTAGTATGATTTAAAGGCACAAAGTGATTGAAGTGTGCCCAGGCCCAGAGCTACTTTGCTGGGCATGACTGTGTTTGACCTCTTGGGCCTGGAAGTCTATTTCTAGGCTTATATAAAGGGTCAAACTTCTTGAAGTGTGCCCAGGCCCAGAGCTACTTTGCTGGGCATGACTGTGTTTGACCTCTTGGGTCTGGAAGTCTGGTAGTAGTAGTAGTATGATTTAAAGGCACAAAGTGATTGAAGTGTGCCCAGGCCCAGAGCTACTTTGCTGTGCATGACTGTTTTTGACCTCTTGGGCCTGGAAGTCTGGTGGTAGTAGTAGTATGATTTAAAGGCACAAAGTGATTGAAGTGTGCCCAGGCCCAGAGCTACTTTGCTGGGCATGAATGTGTTTGAACTCTTGGGCCTGGAAGTCTATTTCTAGGCTTATATAAAGGGTCAAACATCTTGAAGTGTGCCCAGGCCCAGAGCTACTTTGCTGTGCATGACTGTGGTTGACCTCTTGGCCCTGGAAGTCTGGTGGTAGTAGTAGTATGATTTAAAGGCACAAAGTGAATGAAGTGTGCCCAGGCCCAGAGCTACTTTGCTGGGCATGAATGTGTTTGAACTCTTGGGCCTGGAAGTCTGGTAGTAGTAGTATGATTTAAAGGCACAAAGTGATTGAAGTGTGCCCAGGCCCAGAGCTACTTTGCTGGGCATGACTGTGTTTGACCTCTTGGGCCTGGAAGTCTGGTGGTAGTAGTAGTATGATTTAAAGGCACAAAGTGAATGAAGTGTGCCCAGGCCCAGAGCTACTTTGCTGGGCATGAATGTGTTTGAACTCTTGGGCCTGGAAGTCTGGTAGTAGTAGTAGTAGTAGTAGTAGTAGTAGTAGTAGTAGTAGTAGTAGTAGTATGATTTAAAGGTACAAAGTGAATGAAGTGTGCCCAGGCCCACAGCTACTTTGCTGGGCATGACTGTGTTTGACCTCTTGGGCCTGAAAGTCTATTTCTAGGCTTATATAAAGGGTCAAACTTCTTGAAGTGTGCCCAGGCCCAGAGCTACTTTGCTGGGCATGACTGTGTTTGACCTCTTGGGCCTGGAAGTCTGGTAGTAGTAGTAGTAGTAGTAGTAGTAGTAGTAGTAGTAGTAGTAGTATGATTTAAAGGTACAAAGTGAATGAAGTGTGCCCAGGCCCACAGCTACTTTGCTGGGCATGACTGTGTTTGACCTCTTGGGCCTGAAAGTCTATTTCTAGGCTTATATAAAGGGTCAAACTTCTTGAAGTGTGCCCAGGCCCAGAGCTACTTTGCTGGGCATGACTGTGTTTGACCTCTGGGGCCTGGAAGTCTGGTAGTAGTAGTATGATTTAAAGACACAAAGTGATTGAAGTGTGCCCAGGCCCAGAGCTACTTTGCTGGGCATGAATGTGTTTGAACTCTTGGGCCTGGAAGTCTGGTAGTAGTAGTATGATTTAAAGGTACAAAGTGAATGAAGTGTGCCCAGGCCCAGAGCTACTTTGCTGTGCATGACTGTGTTTGACCTCTTGGCTCTGGAAGTCTATTTCTAGGCTTATATAAAGGGTCAAACTTCTTGAAGTGTGCCCAGGCCCAGAGCTACTTTGCTGGGCATGACTGTGTTTGACCTCTGGGGCCTGGAAGTCTGGTAGTAGTAGTATGATTTAAAGGCACAAAGTGATTGAAGTGTGCCCAGGCCCAGAGCTACTTTGCTGGGTATGATTCTGTGACCTCTTGGGTCTGGAAATGTGGTACTTTGAATGATTAAAAGAGTGAAACGGTCTGAAGTGTGCGCAGGTGAAAAGCAACCTTGCTAGGCATGAAGGTGTGACCTCCAGGGCCTGGAAGTCTGGTGGTAGTAGTAGTATGATTTAAAGGCACAAAGTGATTGAAGTGTGCCCAGGCCCAGAGCTACTTTGCTGGGCATGAATGTGTTTGACCTCTTGGGCCTGGAAGTCTGGTGGTAGTAGTAGTATGATTTAAAGGTACAAAGTGAATGAAGTGTGCCCAGGCCCAGAGCTACTTTGCTGTGCATGACTGTGTTTGAACTCTTGGGCCTGGAAGTCTATTTCTAGGCTTATATAAAGGGTCAAACATCTTGAAGTGTGCCCAGGCCCAGAGCTACTTTGCTGTGCATGACTGTGGTTGACCTCTTGGGCCTGGAAGTCTGGTAGTAGTAGTATGATTTAAAGGCACAAAGTGATTGAAGTGTGCCCAGGCCCAGAGCTACTTTGCTGGGCATGACTGTGTTTGACCTCTTGGGCCTGGAAGTCTGGTAGTAGTAGTATGATTTAAAGGCACAAAGTGATTGAAGTGTGCCCAGGCCCAGAGCTACTTTGCTGGGCATGAATGTGTTTGACCTCTTGGGCCTGGAAGTCTGGTGGTAGTAGTAGTATGATTTAAAGGCACAAAGTGAATGAAGTGTGCCCAGGCCCAGAGCTACTTTGCTGTGCATGACTGTGTTTGACCTCTTGGCTCTGGAAGTCTATTTCTAGGCTTATATAAAGGGTCAAACTTCTTGAAGTGTGCCCAGGCCCAGAGCTACTTTGCTGGGCATGACTGTGTTTGACCTCTGGGGCCTGGAAGTCTGGTAGTAGTAGTATGATTTAAAGGCACAAAGTGATTGAAGTGTGCCCAGGCCCAGAGCTACTTTGCTGGGCATGAATGTGTTTGAACTCTTGGGCCTGGAAGTCTGGTAGTAGTAGTATGATTTAAAGGCACAAAGTGAATGAAGTGTGCCCAGGCCCAGAGCTACTTTGCTGGGCATGACTGTGTTTGACCTCTTGGCTCTGGAAGTCTATTTCTAGGCTTATATACAGGGTCAAACATCTTGAAGTGTGCCCAGGCCCAGAGCTACTTTGCTGGGCATGAATGTGTTTGAACTCTTGGGCCTGGAAGTCTGGTAGTAGTAGTATGATTTAAAGGCACAAAGTGATTGAAGTGTGCCCAGGCCCAGAGCTACTTTGCTGGGCATGACTGTGTTTGACCTCTTGGCTCTGGAAGTCTATTTCTAGGCTTATATAAAGGGTCAAACATCTTGAAGTGTGCCCAGGCCCAGAGCTACTTTGCTGGGCATGAATGTGTTTGAACTCTTGGGCCTGGAAGTCTGGTAGTAGTAGTATGATTTAAAGGCACAAAGTGATTGAAGTGTGCCCAGGCCCAGAGCTACTTTGCTGGGCATGACTGTGTTTGACCTCTTGGGCCTGGAAGTCTGGTGGTAGTAGTAGTATGATTTAAAGGCACAAAGTGATTGAAGTGTGCCCAGGCCCAGAGCTACTTTGCTGGGCATGAATGTGTTTGAACTCTTGGGCCTGGAAGTCTATTTCTAGGCTTATATAAAGGGTCAAACATCTTGAAGTGTGCCCAGGCCCAGAGCTACTTTGCTGTGCATGACTGTGGTTGACCTCTGGGGCCTGGAAGTCTGGTAGTAGTAGTATGATTTAAAGACACAAAGTGATTGAAGTGTGCCCAGGCCCAGAGCTACTTTGCTGGGCATGAATGTGTTTGAACTCTTGGGCCTGGAAGTCTGGTAGTAGTAGTATGATTTAAAGGTACAAAGTGAATGAAGTGTGCCCAGGCCCAGAGCTACTTTGCTGTGCATGACTGTGTTTGACCTCTTGGCTCTGGAAGTCTATTTCTAGGCTTATATAAAGGGTCAAACTTCTTGAAGTGTGCCCAGGCCCAGAGCTACTTTGCTGGGCATGACTGTGTTTGACCTCTGGGGCCTGGAAGTCTGGTAGTAGTAGTATGATTTAAAGGCACAAAGTGATTGAAGTGTGCCCAGGCCCAGAGCTACTTTGCTGGGTATGATTCTGTGACCTCTTGGGTCTGGAAATGTGGTACTTTGAATGATTAAAAGAGTGAAACGGTCTGAAGTGTGCGCAGGTGTAAAGCAACCTTGCTAGGCATGAAGGTGTGACCTCCAGGGCCTGGAAGTCTGGTGGTAGTAGTAGTATGATTTAAAGGCACAAAGTGATTGAAGTGTGCCCAGGCCCAGAGCTACTTTGCTGGGCATGAATGTGTTTGACCTCTTGGGCCTGGAAGTCTGGTGGTAGTAGTAGTATGATTTAAAGGTACAAAGTGAATGAAGTGTGCCCAGGCCCAGAGCTACTTTGCTGTGCATGACTGTGTTTGAACTCTTGGGCCTGGAAGTCTATTTCTAGGCTTATATAAAGGGTCAAACATCTTGAAGTGTGCCCAGGCCCAGAGCTACTTTGCTGTGCATGACTGTGGTTGACCTCTTGGCCCTGGAAGTCTGGTGGTAGTAGTAGTATGATTTAAAGGCACAAAGTGAATGAAGTGTGCCCAGGCCCAGAGCTACTTTGCTGGGCATGAATGTGTTTGAACTCTTGGGCCTGGAAGTCTGGTAGTAGTAGTATGATTTAAAGGCACAAAGTGATTGAAGTGTGCCCAGGCCCAGAGCTACTTTGCTGGGCATGACTGTGTGACCTCTTGGGCCTGGAAGTCAGGTTGTAGTATTATTAAAAAAAAAAGGGTCAAACTGCATGGTCCGCCCAGGCCCAGAGCTACTTTGCTGGGTATGATTCTGTGACCTCTTGGGTCTGGAAATGTGGTACTTTGAATGATTAAAAGAGTGAAACGGTCTGAAGTGTGCGCAGGTGTAAAGCAACCTTGCTAGGCATGAAGGTGTGACCTCCAGGGCCTGGAAGTCTGGTGGTAGTAGTAGTATGATTTAAAGGCACAAAGTGATTGAAGTGTGCCCAGGCCCAGATCTACTTTGCTGGGCATGACTGTGTTTGACCTCTTGGGCCTGGAAGTCTGGTAGTAGTAGTAGTAGTAGTAGTAGTATGATTTAAAGGTACAAAGTGAATGAAGTGTGCCCAGGCCCAGAGCTACTTTGCTGGGCATGACTGTGTTTGACCTCTTGGGCCTGGAAGTCTATTTCTAGGCTTATATAAAGGGTCAAACTTCTTGAAGTGTGCCCAGGCCCAGAGCTACTTTGCTGTGTATGACTGTGTGACCTCTTGGCCCTGGAATTCTGGTGGTAGTAGTAGTATGATTTAAAGGCACAAAGTGAATGAAGTGTGCCCAGGCCCAGAGCTACTTTGCTGGGCATGACTGTGTTTGACCTCTTGGGCCTGGAAGTCTGGTAGTAGTAGTAGTAGTAGTAGTAGTAGTAGTAGTAGTAGTAGTAGTAGTATGATTTAAAGGTACAAAGTGAATGAAGTGTGCCCAGGCCCAGAGCTACTTTGCTGGGCATGACTGTGTTTGACCTCTTGGGCCTGGAAGTCTATTTCTAGGCTTATATAAAGGGTCAAACTTCTTGAAGTGTGCCCAGGCCCAGAGCTACTTTGCTGGGCATGACTGTGTTTGACCTCTTGGGTCTGGAAGTCTGGTGGTAGTAGTAGTAGTATGATTTAAAGGCACAAAGTGATTGAAGTGTGCCCAGGCCCAGAGCTACTTTGCTGGGCATGAATGTGTTTGAACTCTTGGGCCTGGAAGTCTGGTAGTAGTAGTATGATTTAAAGGCACAAAGTGATTGAAGTGTGCCCAGGCCCAGAGCTACTTTGCTGGGCATGACTGTGTTTGACCTCTTGGGCCTGGAAGTCTGGTGGTAGTAGTAGTATGATTTAAAGGCACAAAGTGATTGAAGTGTGCCCAGGCCCAGAGCTACTTTGCTGGGCATGAATGTGTTTGAACTCTTGGGCCTGGAAGTCTGGTAGTAGTAGTATGATTTAAAGGCACAAAGTGATTGAAGTGTGCCCAGGCCCAGAGCTACTTTGCTGGGCATGACTGTGTTTGACCTCTTGGGCCTGGAAGTCTGGTGGTAGTAGTAGTATGATTTAAAGGCACAAAGTGATTGAAGTGTGCCCAGGCCCAGAGCTACTTTGCTGGGCATGAATGTGTTTGAACTCTTGGGCCTGGAAGTCTGGTAGTAGTAGTAGTAGTAGTAGTAGTAGTAGTAGTAGTAGTAGTAGTAGTAGTATGATTTAAAGGTACAAAGTGAATGAAGTGTGCCCAGGCCCAGAGCTACTTTGCTGGGCATGACTGTGTTTGACGTCTTGGGCCTGGAAGTCTGGTAGTAGTAGTATGATTTAAAGGTACAAAGTGAATGAAGTGTGCCCAGGCCCAGAGCTACTTTGCTGGGCATGACTGTGTTTGACCTCTTGGCTCTGGAAGTCTATTTCTAGGCTTATATAAAGGGTCAAACTTCTTGAAGTGTGCCCAGGCCCAGAGCTACTTTGCTGGGCATGACTGTGTTTGACCTCTGGGGCCTGGAAGTCTGGTAGTAGTAGTATGATTTAAAGGCACAAAGTGATTGAAGTGTGCCCAGGCCCAGAGCTACTTTGCTGGGCATGAATGTGTTTGAACTCTTGGGCCTGGAAGTCTGGTAGTAGTAGTATGATTTAAAGGCACAAAGTGAATGAAGTGTGCCCAGGCCCAGAGCTACTTTGCTGGGCATGACTGTGTTTGACCTCTTGGCTCTGGAAGTCTATTTCTAGGCTTATATACAGGGTCAAACATCTTGAAGTGTGCCCAGGCCCAGAGCTACTTTGCTGGGCATGAATGTGTTTGAACTCTTGGGCCTGGAAGTCTGGTAGTAGTAGTATGATTTAAAGGCACAAAGTGATTGAAGTGTGCCCAGGCCCAGAGCTACTTTGCTGGGCATGACTGTGTTTGACCTCTTGGGCCTGGAAGTCTGGTAGTAGTAGTATGATTTAAAGGCACAAAGTGATTGAAGTGTGCCCAGGCCCAGAGCTACTTTGCTGGGCATGAATGTGTTTGACCTCTTGGGCCTGGAAGTCTGGTGGTAGTAGTAGTATGATTTAAAGGCACAAAGTGAATGAAGTGTGCCCAGGCCCAGAGCTACTTTGCTGTGCATGACTGTGTTTGACCTCTTGGCTCTGGAAGTCTATTTCTAGGCTTATATAAAGGGTCAAACTTCTTGAAGTGTGCCCAGGCCCAGAGCTACTTTGCTGGGCATGACTGTGTTTGACCTCTGGGGCCTGGAAGTCTGGTAGTAGTAGTATGATTTAAAGGCACAAAGTGATTGAAGTGTGCCCAGGCCCAGAGCTACTTTGCTGGGCATGACTGTGTTTGACCTCTTGGCTCTGGAAGTCTATTTCTAGGCTTATATACAGGGTCAAACATCTTGAAGTGTGCCCAGGCCCAGAGCTACTTTGCTGGGCATGAATGTGTTTGAACTCTTGGGCCTGGAAGTCTGGTAGTAGTAGTATGATTTAAAGGCACAAAGTGATTGAAGTGTGCCCAGGCCCAGAGCTACTTTGCTGGGCATGACTGTGTTTGACCTCTTGGCTCTGGAAGTCTATTTCTAGGCTTATATAAAGGGTCAAACATCTTGAAGTGTGCCCAGGCCCAGAGCTACTTTGCTGGGCATGAATGTGTTTGAACTCTTGGGCCTGGAAGTCTGGTAGTAGTAGTATGATTTAAAGGCACAAAGTGATTGAAGTGTGCCCAGGCCCAGAGCTACTTTGCTGGGCATGACTGTGTTTGACCTCTTGGGCCTGGAAGTCTGGTGGTAGTAGTAGTATGATTTAAAGGCACAAAGTGATTGAAGTGTGCCCAGGCCCAGAGCTACTTTGCTGGGCATGAATGTGTTTGAACTCTTGGGCCTGGAAGTCTATTTCTAGGCTTATATAAAGGGTCAAACATCTTGAAGTGTGCCCAGGCCCAGAGCTACTTTGCTGTGCATGACTGTGGTTGACCTCTGGGGCCTGGAAGTCTGGTAGTAGTAGTATGATTTAAAGACACAAAGTGATTGAAGTGTGCCCAGGCCCAGAGCTACTTTGCTGGGCATGAATGTGTTTGAACTCTTGGGCCTGGAAGTCTGGTAGTAGTAGTATGATTTAAAGGTACAAAGTGAATGAAGTGTGCCCAGGCCCAGAGCTACTTTGCTGTGCATGACTGTGTTTGACCTCTTGGCTCTGGAAGTCTATTTCTAGGCTTATATAAAGGGTCAAACTTCTTGAAGTGTGCCCAGGCCCAGAGCTACTTTGCTGGGCATGACTGTGTTTGACCTCTGGGGCCTGGAAGTCTGGTAGTAGTAGTATGATTTAAAGGCACAAAGTGATTGAAGTGTGCCCAGGCCCAGAGCTACTTTGCTGGGTATGATTCTGTGACCTCTTGGGTCTGGAAATGTGGTACTTTGAATGATTAAAAGAGTGAAACGGTCTGAAGTGTGCGCAGGTGTAAAGCAACCTTGCTAGGCATGAAGGTGTGACCTCCAGGGCCTGGAAGTCTGGTGGTAGTAGTAGTATGATTTAAAGGCACAAAGTGATTGAAGTGTGCCCAGGCCCAGAGCTACTTTGCTGGGCATGAATGTGTTTGACCTCTTGGGCCTGGAAGTCTGGTGGTAGTAGTAGTATGATTTAAAGGTACAAAGTGAATGAAGTGTGCCCAGGCCCAGAGCTACTTTGCTGTGCATGACTGTGTTTGAACTCTTGGGCCTGGAAGTCTATTTCTAGGCTTATATAAAGGGTCAAACATCTTGAAGTGTGCCCAGGCCCAGAGCTACTTTGCTGTGCATGACTGTGGTTGACCTCTTGGCCCTGGAAGTCTGGTGGTAGTAGTAGTATGATTTAAAGGCACAAAGTGAATGAAGTGTGCCCAGGCCCAGAGCTACTTTGCTGGGCATGAATGTGTTTGAACTCTTGGGCCTGGAAGTCTGGTAGTAGTAGTATGATTTAAAGGCACAAAGTGATTGAAGTGTGCCCAGGCCCAGAGCTACTTTGCTGGGCATGACTGTGTTTGACCTCTTGGGCCTGGAAGTCTGGTGGTAGTAGTAGTATGATTTAAAGGCACAAAGTGATTGAAGTGTGCCCAGGCCCAGAGCTACTTTGCTGGGCATGAATGTGTTTGAACTCTTGGGCCTGGAAGTCTATTTCTAGGCTTATATAAAGGGTCAAACTTCTTGAAGTGTGCCCAGGCCCAGAGCTACTTTGCTGGGCATGACTGTGTTTGACCTCTTGGGCCTGGAAGTCTGGTAGTAGTAGTAGTAGTAGTAGTAGTAGTAGTAGTAGTAGTAGTAGTATGATTTAAAGGTACAAAGTGAATGAAGTGTGCCCAGGCCCACAGCTACTTTGCTGGGCATGACTGTGTTTGACCTCTTGGGCCTGAAAGTCTATTTCTAGGCTTATATAAAGGGTCAAACTTCTTGAAGTGTGCCCAGGCCCAGAGCTACTTTGCTGGGCATGACTGTGTTTGACCTCTGGGGCCTGGAAGTCTGGTAGTAGTAGTATGATTTAAAGACACAAAGTGATTGAAGTGTGCCCAGGCCCAGAGCTACTTTGCTGGGCATGACTGTGTTTGACCTCTTGGGCCTGGAAGTCTGGTGGTAGTAGTAGTATGATTTAAAGGCACAAAGTGATTGAAGTGTGCCCAGGCCCAGAGCTACTTTGCTGGGCATGAATGTGTTTGAACTCTTGGGCCTGGAAGTCTATTTCTAGGCTTATATAAAGGGTCAAACTTCTTGAAGTGTGCCCAGGCCCAGAGCTACTTTGCTGGGCATGACTGTGTTTGACCTCTTGGGCCTGGAAGTCTGGTAGTAGTAGTAGTAGTAGTAGTAGTAGTAGTAGTAGTAGTAGTAGTATGATTTAAAGGTACAAAGTGAATGAAGTGTGCCCAGGCCCACAGCTACTTTGCTGGGCATGACTGTGTTTGACCTCTTGGGCCTGAAAGTCTATTTCTAGGCTTATATAAAGGGTCAAACTTCTTGAAGTGTGCCCAGGCCCAGAGCTACTTTGCTGGGCATGACTGTGTTTGACCTCTGGGGCCTGGAAGTCTGGTAGTAGTAGTATGATTTAAAGACACAAAGTGATTGAAGTGTGCCCAGGCCCAGAGCTACTTTGCTGGGCATGAATGTGTTTGAACTCTTGGGCCTGGAAGTCTGGTAGTAGTAGTATGATTTAAAGGTACAAAGTGAATGAAGTGTGCCCAGGCCCAGAGCTACTTTGCTGTGCATGACTGTGTTTGACCTCTTGGCTCTGGAAGTCTATTTCTAGGCTTATATAAAGGGTCAAACTTCTTGAAGTGTGCCCAGGCCCAGAGCTACTTTGCTGGGCATGACTGTGTTTGACCTCTGGGGCCTGGAAGTCTGGTAGTAGTAGTATGATTTAAAGGCACAAAGTGATTGAAGTGTGCCCAGGCCCAGAGCTACTTTGCTGGGTATGATTCTGTGACCTCTTGGGTCTGGAAATGTGGTACTTTGAATGATTAAAAGAGTGAAACGGTCTGAAGTGTGCGCAGGTGTAAAGCAACCTTGCTAGGCATGAAGGTGTGACCTCCAGGGCCTGGAAGTCTGGTGGTAGTAGTAGTATGATTTAAAGGCACAAAGTGATTGAAGTGTGCCCAGGCCCAGAGCTACTTTGCTGGGCATGAATGTGTTTGACCTCTTGGGCCTGGAAGTCTGGTGGTAGTAGTAGTATGATTTAAAGGTACAAAGTGAATGAAGTGTGCCCAGGCCCAGAGCTACTTTGCTGTGCATGACTGTGTTTGAACTCTTGGGCCTGGAAGTCTATTTCTAGGCTTATATAAAGGGTCAAACATCTTGAAGTGTGCCCAGGCCCAGAGCTACTTTGCTGTGCATGACTGTGGTTGACCTCTTGGCCCTGGAAGTCTGGTGGTAGTAGTAGTATGATTTAAAGGCACAAAGTGAATGAAGTGTGCCCAGGCCCAGAGCTACTTTGCTGGGCATGAATGTGTTTGAACTCTTGGGCCTGGAAGTCTGGTAGTAGTAGTAGTAGTAGTAGTAGTAGTAGTAGTAGTAGTATGATTTAAAGGCACAAAGTGATTGAAGTGTGCCCAGGCCCAGAGCTACTTTGCTGGGCATGACTGTGTTTGACCTCTTGGGCCTGGAAGTCTATTTCTAGGCTTATATAAAGGGTCAAACTTCTTGAAGTGTGCCCAGGCCCAGAGCTACTTTGCTGGGCATGACTGTGTTTGACCTCTTGGGTCTGGAAGTCTGGTAGTAGTAGTAGTATGATTTAAAGGCACAAAGTGATTGAAGTGTGCCCAGGCCCAGAGCTACTTTGCTGTGCATGACTGTTTTTGACCTCTTGGGCCTGGAAGTCTGGTGGTAGTAGTAGTATGATTTAAAGGCACAAAGTGAATGAAGTGTGCCCAGGCCCAGAGCTACTTTGCTGTGCATGACTGTGTTTGAACTCTTGGGCCTGGAAGTCTATTTCTAGGCTTATATAAAGGGTCAAACTTCTTGAAGTGTGCCCAGGCCCAGAGCTACTTTGCTGTGCATGACTGTGTGACCTCTTGGCCCTGGACGTCTGGTGGTAGTAGTAGTATGATTTAAAGGCACAAAGTGATTGAAGTGTGCCCAGGCCCAGAGCTACTTTGCTGGGCATGACTGTGTTTGACCTCTTGGGCCTGGAAGTCTGGTAGTAGTACTATGATTTAAAGGCACAAAGTGATTGAAGTGTGCCCAGGCCCAGAGCTACTTTGCTGGGCATGACTGTGTTTGACCTCTTGGGCCTGGAAGTCTGGTGGTAGTAGTAGGATGATTTAAAGGCACAAAGTGATTGAAGTGTGCCCAGGCCCAGAGCTACTTTGCTGGGCATGACTGTGTTTGAACTCTTGGGCCTGGAAGTCTGGTAGTAGTAGTATGATTTAAAGGTACAAAGTGAATGAAGTGTGCCCAGGCCCAGAGCTACTTTGCTGGGCATGACTGTGTTTGACCTCTTGGGCCTGGAAGTCTATTTCTAGGCTTATATAAAGGGTCAAACTTCTTGAAGTGTGCCCAGGCCCAGAGCTACTTTGCTGTGTATGACTGTGTGACCTCTTGGCCCTGGAATTCTGGTGGTAGTAGTAGTATGATTTAAAGGCACAAAGTGAATGAAGTGTGCCCAGGCCCAGAGCTACTTTGCTGGGCATGACTGTGTTTGACCTCTTGGGCCTGGAAGTCTGGTAGTAGTAGTATGATTTAAAGGCACAAAGTGAATGAAGTGTGCCCAGGCCCAGAGCTACTTTGCTGGGCATGACTGTGTTTGACCTCTTGGCTCTGGAAGTCTATTTCTAGGCTTATATACAGGGTCAAACATCTTGAAGTGTGCCCAGGCCCAGAGCTACTTTGCTGGGCATGAATGTGTTTGAACTCTTGGGCCTGGAAGTCTGGTAGTAGTAGTATGATTTAAAGGCACAAAGTGATTGAAGTGTGCCCAGGCCCAGAGCTACTTTGCTGGGCATGACTGTGTTTGACCTCTTGGGCCTGGAAGTCTGGTAGTAGTAGTATGATTTAAAGGCACAAAGTGATTGAAGTGTGCCCAGGCCCAGAGCTACTTTGCTGGGCATGAATGTGTTTGACCTCTTGGGCCTGGAAGTCTGGTGGTAGTAGTAGTATGATTTAAAGGCACAAAGTGAATGAAGTGTGCCCAGGCCCAGAGCTACTTTGCTGTGCATGACTGTGTTTGACCTCTTGGCTCTGGAAGTCTATTTCTAGGCTTATATAAAGGGTCAAACTTCTTGAAGTGTGCCCAGGCCCAGAGCTACTTTGCTGGGCATGACTGTGTTTGACCTCTGGGGCCTGGAAGTCTGGTAGTAGTAGTATGATTTAAAGGCACAAAGTGATTGAAGTGTGCCCAGGCCCAGAGCTACTTTGCTGGGCATGACTGTGTTTGACCTCTTGGCTCTGGAAGTCTATTTCTAGGCTTATATACAGGGTCAAACATCTTGAAGTGTGCCCAGGCCCAGAGCTACTTTGCTGGGCATGAATGTGTTTGAACTCTTGGGCCTGGAAGTCTGGTAGTAGTAGTATGATTTAAAGGCACAAAGTGATTGAAGTGTGCCCAGGCCCAGAGCTACTTTGCTGGGCATGACTGTGTTTGACCTCTTGGCTCTGGAAGTCTATTTCTAGGCTTATATAAAGGGTCAAACATCTTGAAGTGTGCCCAGGCCCAGAGCTACTTTGCTGGGCATGAATGTGTTTGAACTCTTGGGCCTGGAAGTCTGGTAGTAGTAGTATGATTTAAAGGCACAAAGTGATTGAAGTGTGCCCAGGCCCAGAGCTACTTTGCTGGGCATGACTGTGTTTGACCTCTTGGGCCTGGAAGTCTGGTGGTAGTAGTAGTATGATTTAAAGGCACAAAGTGATTGAAGTGTGCCCAGGCCCAGAGCTACTTTGCTGGGCATGAATGTGTTTGAACTCTTGGGCCTGGAAGTCTATTTCTAGGCTTATATAAAGGGTCAAACATCTTGAAGTGTGCCCAGGCCCAGAGCTACTTTGCTGTGCATGACTGTGGTTGACCTCTGGGGCCTGGAAGTCTGGTAGTAGTAGTATGATTTAAAGACACAAAGTGATTGAAGTGTGCCCAGGCCCAGAGCTACTTTGCTGGGCATGAATGTGTTTGAACTCTTGGGCCTGGAAGTCTGGTAGTAGTAGTATGATTTAAAGGTACAAAGTGAATGAAGTGTGCCCAGGCCCAGAGCTACTTTGCTGTGCATGACTGTGTTTGACCTCTTGGCTCTGGAAGTCTATTTCTAGGCTTATATAAAGGGTCAAACTTCTTGAAGTGTGCCCAGGCCCAGAGCTACTTTGCTGGGCATGACTGTGTTTGACCTCTGGGGCCTGGAAGTCTGGTAGTAGTAGTATGATTTAAAGGCACAAAGTGATTGAAGTGTGCCCAGGCCCAGAGCTACTTTGCTGGGTATGATTCTGTGACCTCTTGGGTCTGGAAATGTGGTACTTTGAATGATTAAAAGAGTGAAACGGTCTGAAGTGTGCGCAGGTGTAAAGCAACCTTGCTAGGCATGAAGGTGTGACCTCCAGGGCCTGGAAGTCTGGTGGTAGTAGTAGTATGATTTAAAGGCACAAAGTGATTGAAGTGTGCCCAGGCCCAGAGCTACTTTGCTGGGCATGAATGTGTTTGACCTCTTGGGCCTGGAAGTCTGGTGGTAGTAGTAGTATGATTTAAAGGTACAAAGTGAATGAAGTGTGCCCAGGCCCAGAGCTACTTTGCTGTGCATGACTGTGTTTGAACTCTTGGGCCTGGAAGTCTATTTCTAGGCTTATATAAAGGGTCAAACATCTTGAAGTGTGCCCAGGCCCAGAGCTACTTTGCTGTGCATGACTGTGGTTGACCTCTTGGCCCTGGAAGTCTGGTGGTAGTAGTAGTATGATTTAAAGGCACAAAGTGAATGAAGTGTGCCCAGGCCCAGAGCTACTTTGCTGGGCATGAATGTGTTTGAACTCTTGGGCCTGGAAGTCTGGTAGTAGTAGTATGATTTAAAGGCACAAAGTGATTGAAGTGTGCCCAGGCCCAGAGCTACTTTGCTGGGCATGACTGTGTGACCTCTTGGGCCTGGAAGTCAGGTTGTAGTATTATTAAAAAAAAAAGGGTCAAACTGCATGGTCCGCCCAGGCCCAGAGCTACTTTGCTGGGTATGATTCTGTGACCTCTTGGGTCTGGAAATGTGGTACTTTGAATGATTAAAAGAGTGAAACGGTCTGAAGTGTGCGCAGGTGTAAAGCAACCTTGCTAGGCATGAAGGTGTGACCTCCAGGGCCTGGAAGTCTGGTGGTAGTAGTAGTATGATTTAAAGGCACAAAGTGATTGAAGTGTGCCCAGGCCCAGATCTACTTTGCTGGGCATGACTGTGTTTGACCTCTTGGGCCTGGAAGTCTGGTAGTAGTAGTAGTAGTAGTAGTAGTATGATTTAAAGGTACAAAGTGAATGAAGTGTGCCCAGGCCCAGAGCTACTTTGCTGGGCATGACTGTGTTTGACCTCTTGGGCCTGGAAGTCTATTTCTAGGCTTATATAAAGGGTCAAACTTCTTGAAGTGTGCCCAGGCCCAGAGCTACTTTGCTGTGTATGACTGTGTGACCTCTTGGCCCTGGAATTCTGGTGGTAGTAGTAGTATGATTTAAAGGCACAAAGTGAATGAAGTGTGCCCAGGCCCAGAGCTACTTTGCTGGGCATGACTGTGTTTGACCTCTTGGGCCTGGAAGTCTGGTAGTAGTAGTAGTAGTAGTAGTAGTAGTAGTAGTAGTAGTAGTAGTATGATTTAAAGGTACAAAGTGAATGAAGTGTGCCCAGGCCCAGAGCTACTTTGCTGGGCATGACTGTGTTTGACCTCTTGGGCCTGGAAGTCTATTTCTAGGCTTATATAAAGGGTCAAACTTCTTGAAGTGTGCCCAGGCCCAGAGCTACTTTGCTGGGCATGACTGTGTTTGACCTCTTGGGTCTGGAAGTCTGGTGGTAGTAGTAGTAGTATGATTTAAAGGCACAAAGTGATTGAAGTGTGCCCAGGCCCAGAGCTACTTTGCTGGGCATGAATGTGTTTGAACTCTTGGGCCTGGAAGTCTGGTAGTAGTAGTATGATTTAAAGGCACAAAGTGATTGAAGTGTGCCCAGGCCCAGAGCTACTTTGCTGGGCATGACTGTGTTTGACCTCTTGGGCCTGGAAGTCTGGTGGTAGTAGTAGTATGATTTAAAGGCACAAAGTGATTGAAGTGTGCCCAGGCCCAGAGCTACTTTGCTGGGCATGAATGTGTTTGAACTCTTGGGCCTGGAAGTCTGGTAGTAGTAGTATGATTTAAAGGCACAAAGTGATTGAAGTGTGCCCAGGCCCAGAGCTACTTTGCTGGGCATGACTGTGTTTGACCTCTTGGGCCTGGAAGTCTGGTGGTAGTAGTAGTATGATTTAAAGGCACAAAGTGATTGAAGTGTGCCCAGGCCCAGAGCTACTTTGCTGGGCATGAATGTGTTTGAACTCTTGGGCCTGGAAGTCTGGTAGTAGTAGTAGTAGTAGTAGTAGTAGTAGTAGTAGTAGTAGTAGTAGTAGTATGATTTAAAGGTACAAAGTGAATGAAGTGTGCCCAGGCCCAGAGCTACTTTGCTGGGCATGACTGTGTTTGACGTCTTGGGCCTGGAAGTCTGGTAGTAGTAGTATGATTTAAAGGTACAAAGTGAATGAAGTGTGCCCAGGCCCAGAGCTACTTTGCTGGGCATGACTGTGTTTGACCTCTTGGCTCTGGAAGTCTATTTCTAGGCTTATATAAAGGGTCAAACTTCTTGAAGTGTGCCCAGGCCCAGAGCTACTTTGCTGGGCATGACTGTGTTTGACCTCTGGGGCCTGGAAGTCTGGTAGTAGTAGTATGATTTAAAGGCACAAAGTGATTGAAGTGTGCCCAGGCCCAGAGCTACTTTGCTGGGCATGAATGTGTTTGAACTCTTGGGCCTGGAAGTCTGGTAGTAGTAGTATGATTTAAAGGCACAAAGTGAATGAAGTGTGCCCAGGCCCAGAGCTACTTTGCTGGGCATGACTGTGTTTGACCTCTTGGCTCTGGAAGTCTATTTCTAGGCTTATATACAGGGTCAAACATCTTGAAGTGTGCCCAGGCCCAGAGCTACTTTGCTGGGCATGAATGTGTTTGAACTCTTGGGCCTGGAAGTCTGGTAGTAGTAGTATGATTTAAAGGCACAAAGTGATTGAAGTGTGCCCAGGCCCAGAGCTACTTTGCTGGGCATGACTGTGTTTGACCTCTTGGGCCTGGAAGTCTGGTAGTAGTAGTATGATTTAAAGGCACAAAGTGATTGAAGTGTGCCCAGGCCCAGAGCTACTTTGCTGGGCATGAATGTGTTTGACCTCTTGGGCCTGGAAGTCTGGTGGTAGTAGTAGTATGATTTAAAGGCACAAAGTGAATGAAGTGTGCCCAGGCCCAGAGCTACTTTGCTGTGCATGACTGTGTTTGACCTCTTGGCTCTGGAAGTCTATTTCTAGGCTTATATAAAGGGTCAAACTTCTTGAAGTGTGCCCAGGCCCAGAGCTACTTTGCTGGGCATGACTGTGTTTGACCTCTGGGGCCTGGAAGTCTGGTAGTAGTAGTATGATTTAAAGGCACAAAGTGATTGAAGTGTGCCCAGGCCCAGAGCTACTTTGCTGGGCATGACTGTGTTTGACCTCTTGGCTCTGGAAGTCTATTTCTAGGCTTATATACAGGGTCAAACATCTTGAAGTGTGCCCAGGCCCAGAGCTACTTTGCTGGGCATGAATGTGTTTGAACTCTTGGGCCTGGAAGTCTGGTAGTAGTAGTATGATTTAAAGGCACAAAGTGATTGAAGTGTGCCCAGGCCCAGAGCTACTTTGCTGGGCATGACTGTGTTTGACCTCTTGGCTCTGGAAGTCTATTTCTAGGCTTATATAAAGGGTCAAACATCTTGAAGTGTGCCCAGGCCCAGAGCTACTTTGCTGGGCATGAATGTGTTTGAACTCTTGGGCCTGGAAGTCTGGTAGTAGTAGTATGATTTAAAGGCACAAAGTGATTGAAGTGTGCCCAGGCCCAGAGCTACTTTGCTGGGCATGACTGTGTTTGACCTCTTGGGCCTGGAAGTCTGGTGGTAGTAGTAGTATGATTTAAAGGCACAAAGTGATTGAAGTGTGCCCAGGCCCAGAGCTACTTTGCTGGGCATGAATGTGTTTGAACTCTTGGGCCTGGAAGTCTATTTCTAGGCTTATATAAAGGGTCAAACATCTTGAAGTGTGCCCAGGCCCAGAGCTACTTTGCTGTGCATGACTGTGGTTGACCTCTGGGGCCTGGAAGTCTGGTAGTAGTAGTATGATTTAAAGACACAAAGTGATTGAAGTGTGCCCAGGCCCAGAGCTACTTTGCTGGGCATGAATGTGTTTGAACTCTTGGGCCTGGAAGTCTGGTAGTAGTAGTATGATTTAAAGGTACAAAGTGAATGAAGTGTGCCCAGGCCCAGAGCTACTTTGCTGTGCATGACTGTGTTTGACCTCTTGGCTCTGGAAGTCTATTTCTAGGCTTATATAAAGGGTCAAACTTCTTGAAGTGTGCCCAGGCCCAGAGCTACTTTGCTGGGCATGACTGTGTTTGACCTCTGGGGCCTGGAAGTCTGGTAGTAGTAGTATGATTTAAAGGCACAAAGTGATTGAAGTGTGCCCAGGCCCAGAGCTACTTTGCTGGGTATGATTCTGTGACCTCTTGGGTCTGGAAATGTGGTACTTTGAATGATTAAAAGAGTGAAACGGTCTGAAGTGTGCGCAGGTGTAAAGCAACCTTGCTAGGCATGAAGGTGTGACCTCCAGGGCCTGGAAGTCTGGTGGTAGTAGTAGTATGATTTAAAGGCACAAAGTGATTGAAGTGTGCCCAGGCCCAGAGCTACTTTGCTGGGCATGAATGTGTTTGACCTCTTGGGCCTGGAAGTCTGGTGGTAGTAGTAGTATGATTTAAAGGTACAAAGTGAATGAAGTGTGCCCAGGCCCAGAGCTACTTTGCTGTGCATGACTGTGTTTGAACTCTTGGGCCTGGAAGTCTATTTCTAGGCTTATATAAAGGGTCAAACATCTTGAAGTGTGCCCAGGCCCAGAGCTACTTTGCTGTGCATGACTGTGGTTGACCTCTTGGCCCTGGAAGTCTGGTGGTAGTAGTAGTATGATTTAAAGGCACAAAGTGAATGAAGTGTGCCCAGGCCCAGAGCTACTTTGCTGGGCATGAATGTGTTTGAACTCTTGGGCCTGGAAGTCTGGTAGTAGTAGTATGATTTAAAGGCACAAAGTGATTGAAGTGTGCCCAGGCCCAGAGCTACTTTGCTGGGCATGACTGTGTTTGACCTCTTGGGCCTGGAAGTCTGGTGGTAGTAGTAGTATGATTTAAAGGCACAAAGTGATTGAAGTGTGCCCAGGCCCAGAGCTACTTTGCTGGGCATGAATGTGTTTGAACTCTTGGGCCTGGAAGTCTATTTCTAGGCTTATATAAAGGGTCAAACTTCTTGAAGTGTGCCCAGGCCCAGAGCTACTTTGCTGGGCATGACTGTGTTTGACCTCTTGGGCCTGGAAGTCTGGTAGTAGTAGTAGTAGTAGTAGTAGTAGTAGTAGTAGTAGTAGTAGTATGATTTAAAGGTACAAAGTGAATGAAGTGTGCCCAGGCCCACAGCTACTTTGCTGGGCATGACTGTGTTTGACCTCTTGGGCCTGAAAGTCTATTTCTAGGCTTATATAAAGGGTCAAACTTCTTGAAGTGTGCCCAGGCCCAGAGCTACTTTGCTGGGCATGACTGTGTTTGACCTCTGGGGCCTGGAAGTCTGGTAGTAGTAGTATGATTTAAAGACACAAAGTGATTGAAGTGTGCCCAGGCCCAGAGCTACTTTGCTGGGCATGAATGTGTTTGAACTCTTGGGCCTGGAAGTCTGGTAGTAGTAGTATGATTTAAAGGTACAAAGTGAATGAAGTGTGCCCAGGCCCAGAGCTACTTTGCTGTGCATGACTGTGTTTGACCTCTTGGCTCTGGAAGTCTATTTCTAGGCTTATATAAAGGGTCAAACTTCTTGAAGTGTGCCCAGGCCCAGAGCTACTTTGCTGGGCATGACTGTGTTTGACCTCTGGGGCCTGGAAGTCTGGTAGTAGTAGTATGATTTAAAGGCACAAAGTGATTGAAGTGTGCCCAGGCCCAGAGCTACTTTGCTGGGTATGATTCTGTGACCTCTTGGGTCTGGAAATGTGGTACTTTGAATGATTAAAAGAGTGAAACGGTCTGAAGTGTGCGCAGGTGTAAAGCAACCTTGCTAGGCATGAAGGTGTGACCTCCAGGGCCTGGAAGTCTGGTGGTAGTAGTAGTATGATTTAAAGGCACAAAGTGATTGAAGTGTGCCCAGGCCCAGAGCTACTTTGCTGGGCATGAATGTGTTTGACCTCTTGGGCCTGGAAGTCTGGTGGTAGTAGTAGTATGATTTAAAGGTACAAAGTGAATGAAGTGTGCCCAGGCCCAGAGCTACTTTGCTGTGCATGACTGTGTTTGAACTCTTGGGCCTGGAAGTCTATTTCTAGGCTTATATAAAGGGTCAAACATCTTGAAGTGTGCCCAGGCCCAGAGCTACTTTGCTGTGCATGACTGTGGTTGACCTCTTGGCCCTGGAAGTCTGGTGGTAGTAGTAGTATGATTTAAAGGCACAAAGTGAATGAAGTGTGCCCAGGCCCAGAGCTACTTTGCTGGGCATGAATGTGTTTGAACTCTTGGGCCTGGAAGTCTGGTAGTAGTAGTAGTAGTAGTAGTAGTAGTAGTAGTAGTAGTATGATTTAAAGGCACAAAGTGATTGAAGTGTGCCCAGGCCCAGAGCTACTTTGCTGGGCATGACTGTGTTTGACCTCTTGGGCCTGGAAGTCTATTTCTAGGCTTATATAAAGGGTCAAACTTCTTGAAGTGTGCCCAGGCCCAGAGCTACTTTGCTGGGCATGACTGTGTTTGACCTCTTGGGTCTGGAAGTCTGGTAGTAGTAGTAGTATGATTTAAAGGCACAAAGTGATTGAAGTGTGCCCAGGCCCAGAGCTACTTTGCTGTGCATGACTGTTTTTGACCTCTTGGGCCTGGAAGTCTGGTGGTAGTAGTAGTATGATTTAAAGGCACAAAGTGAATGAAGTGTGCCCAGGCCCAGAGCTACTTTGCTGTGCATGACTGTGTTTGAACTCTTGGGCCTGGAAGTCTATTTCTAGGCTTATATAAAGGGTCAAACTTCTTGAAGTGTGCCCAGGCCCAGAGCTACTTTGCTGTGCATGACTGTGTGACCTCTTGGCCCTGGACGTCTGGTGGTAGTAGTAGTATGATTTAAAGGCACAAAGTGATTGAAGTGTGCCCAGGCCCAGAGCTACTTTGCTGGGCATGACTGTGTTTGACCTCTTGGGCCTGGAAGTCTGGTAGTAGTACTATGATTTAAAGGCACAAAGTGATTGAAGTGTGCCCAGGCCCAGAGCTACTTTGCTGGGCATGACTGTGTTTGACCTCTTGGGCCTGGAAGTCTGGTGGTAGTAGTAGGATGATTTAAAGGCACAAAGTGATTGAAGTGTGCCCAGGCCCAGAGCTACTTTGCTGGGCATGACTGTGTTTGAACTCTTGGGCCTGGAAGTCTGGTAGTAGTAGTATGATTTAAAGGTACAAAGTGAATGAAGTGTGCCCAGGCCCAGAGCTACTTTGCTGGGCATGACTGTGTTTGACCTCTTGGGCCTGGAAGTCTATTTCTAGGCTTATATAAAGGGTCAAACTTCTTGAAGTGTGCCCAGGCCCAGAGCTACTTTGCTGTGTATGACTGTGTGACCTCTTGGCCCTGGAATTCTGGTGGTAGTAGTAGTATGATTTAAAGGCACAAAGTGAATGAAGTGTGCCCAGGCCCAGAGCTACTTTGCTGGGCATGACTGTGTTTGACCTCTTGGGCCTGGAAGTCTGGTAGTAGTAGTAGTAGTAGTAGTAGTAGTAGTAGTAGTAGTAGTATGATTTAAAGGTACAAAGTGAATGAAGTGTGCCCAGGCCCAGAGCTACTTTGCTGGGCATGACTGTGTTTGACGTCTTGGGCCTGGAAGTCTGGTAGTAGTAGTATGATTTAAAGGTACAAAGTGAATGAAGTGTGCCCAGGCCCAGAGCTACTTTGCTGGGCATGACTGTGTTTGACCTCTTGGCTCTGGAAGTCTATTTCTAGGCTTATATAAAGGGTCAAACTTCTTGAAGTGTGCCCAGGCCCAGAGCTACTTTGCTGGGCATGACTGTGTTTGACCTCTGGGGCCTGGAAGTCTGGTAGTAGTAGTATGATTTAAAGGCACAAAGTGATTGAAGTGTGCCCAGGCCCAGAGCTACTTTGCTGGGCATGACTGTGTTTGACCTCTTGGGCCTGGAAGTCTGGTAGTAGTAGTAGTAGTAGTAGTAGTAGTAGTAGTAGTAGTATGATTTAAAGGTACAAAGTGAATGAAGTGTGCCCAGGCCCAGAGCTACTTTGCTGGGCATGACTGTGTTTGACGTCTTGGGCCTGGAAGTCTGGTAGTAGTAGTATGATTTAAAGGTACAAAGTGAATGAAGTGTGCCCAGGCCCAGAGCTACTTTGCTGGGCATGACTGTGTTTGACCTCTTGGCTCTGGAAGTCTATTTCTAGGCTTATATAAAGGGTCAAACTTCTTGAAGTGTGCCCAGGCCCAGAGCTACTTTGCTGGGCATGACTGTGTTTGACCTCTGGGGCCTGGAAGTCTGGTAGTAGTAGTATGATTTAAAGGCACAAAGTGATTGAAGTGTGCCCAGGCCCAGAGCTACTTTGCTGGGCATGAATGTGTTTGAACTCTTGGGCCTGGAAGTCTATTTCTAGGCTTATATAAAGGGTCAAACTTCTTGAAGTGTGCCCAGGCCCAGAGCTACTTTGCTGGGCATGACTGTGTTTGACCTCTGGGGCCTGGAAGTCTGGTAGTAGTAGTATGATTTAAAGGCACAAAGTGATTGAAGTGTGCCCAGGCCCAGAGCTACTTTGCTGGGCATGAATGTGTTTGAACTCTTGGGCCTGGAAGTCTATTTCTAGGCTTATATAAAGGGTCAAACATCTTGAAGTGTGCCCAGGCCCAGAGCTACTTTGCTGTGCATGACTGTGGTTGACCTCTTGGCCCTGGAAGTCTGGTGGTAGTAGTAGTATGATTTAAAGGCACAAAGTGAATGAAGTGTGCCCAGGCCCAGAGCTACTTTGCTGGGCATGAATGTGTTTGAACTCTTGGGCCTGGAAGTCTGGTAGTAGTAGTATGATTTAAAGGCACAAAGTGATTGAAGTGTGCCCAGGCCCAGAGCTACTTTGCTGGGCATGACTGTGTTTGACCTCTTGGGCCTGGAAGTCTGGTGGTAGTAGTAGTATGATTTAAAGGCACAAAGTGAATGAAGTGTGCCCAGGCCCAGAGCTACTTTGCTGGGCATGAATGTGTTTGAACTCTTGGGCCTGGAAGTCTGGTAGTAGTAGTAGTAGTAGTAGTAGTAGTAGTAGTAGTAGTAGTAGTAGTAGTATGATTTAAAGGTACAAAGTGAATGAAGTGTGCCCAGGCCCACAGCTACTTTGCTGGGCATGACTGTGTTTGACCTCTTGGGCCTGAAAGTCTATTTCTAGGCTTATATAAAGGGTCAAACTTCTTGAAGTGTGCCCAGGCCCAGAGCTACTTTGCTGGGCATGACTGTGTTTGACCTCTTGGGCCTGGAAGTCTGGTAGTAGTAGTAGTAGTAGTAGTAGTAGTAGTAGTAGTAGTAGTAGTATGATTTAAAGGTACAAAGTGAATGAAGTGTGCCCAGGCCCACAGCTACTTTGCTGGGCATGACTGTGTTTGACCTCTTGGGCCTGAAAGTCTATTTCTAGGCTTATATAAAGGGTCAAACTTCTTGAAGTGTGCCCAGGCCCAGAGCTACTTTGCTGGGCATGACTGTGTTTGACCTCTGGGGCCTGGAAGTCTGGTAGTAGTAGTATGATTTAAAGACACAAAGTGATTGAAGTGTGCCCAGGCCCAGAGCTACTTTGCTGGGCATGAATGTGTTTGAACTCTTGGGCCTGGAAGTCTGGTAGTAGTAGTATGATTTAAAGGTACAAAGTGAATGAAGTGTGCCCAGGCCCAGAGCTACTTTGCTGTGCATGACTGTGTTTGACCTCTTGGCTCTGGAAGTCTATTTCTAGGCTTATATAAAGGGTCAAACTTCTTGAAGTGTGCCCAGGCCCAGAGCTACTTTGCTGGGCATGACTGTGTTTGACCTCTGGGGCCTGGAAGTCTGGTAGTAGTAGTATGATTTAAAGGCACAAAGTGATTGAAGTGTGCCCAGGCCCAGAGCTACTTTGCTGGGTATGATTCTGTGACCTCTTGGGTCTGGAAATGTGGTACTTTGAATGATTAAAAGAGTGAAACGGTCTGAAGTGTGCGCAGGTGAAAAGCAACCTTGCTAGGCATGAAGGTGTGACCTCCAGGGCCTGGAAGTCTGGTGGTAGTAGTAGTATGATTTAAAGGCACAAAGTGATTGAAGTGTGCCCAGGCCCAGAGCTACTTTGCTGGGCATGAATGTGTTTGACCTCTTGGGCCTGGAAGTCTGGTGGTAGTAGTAGTATGATTTAAAGGTACAAAGTGAATGAAGTGTGCCCAGGCCCAGAGCTACTTTGCTGTGCATGACTGTGTTTGAACTCTTGGGCCTGGAAGTCTATTTCTAGGCTTATATAAAGGGTCAAACATCTTGAAGTGTGCCCAGGCCCAGAGCTACTTTGCTGTGCATGACTGTGGTTGACCTCTTGGGCCTGGAAGTCTGGTAGTAGTAGTATGATTTAAAGGCACAAAGTGATTGAAGTGTGCCCAGGCCCAGAGCTACTTTGCTGGGCATGACTGTGTTTGACCTCTTGGGCCTGGAAGTCTGGTAGTAGTAGTATGATTTAAAGGCACAAAGTGATTGAAGTGTGCCCAGGCCCAGAGCTACTTTGCTGGGCATGAATGTGTTTGACCTCTTGGGCCTGGAAGTCTGGTGGTAGTAGTAGTATGATTTAAAGGCACAAAGTGAATGAAGTGTGCCCAGGCCCAGAGCTACTTTGCTGTGCATGACTGTGTTTGACCTCTTGGCTCTGGAAGTCTATTTCTAGGCTTATATAAAGGGTCAAACTTCTTGAAGTGTGCCCAGGCCCAGAGCTACTTTGCTGGGCATGACTGTGTTTGACCTCTGGGGCCTGGAAGTCTGGTAGTAGTAGTATGATTTAAAGGCACAAAGTGATTGAAGTGTGCCCAGGCCCAGAGCTACTTTGCTGGGCATGAATGTGTTTGAACTCTTGGGCCTGGAAGTCTGGTAGTAGTAGTATGATTTAAAGGCACAAAGTGAATGAAGTGTGCCCAGGCCCAGAGCTACTTTGCTGGGCATGACTGTGTTTGACCTCTTGGCTCTGGAAGTCTATTTCTAGGCTTATATACAGGGTCAAACATCTTGAAGTGTGCCCAGGCCCAGAGCTACTTTGCTGGGCATGAATGTGTTTGAACTCTTGGGCCTGGAAGTCTGGTAGTAGTAGTATGATTTAAAGGCACAAAGTGATTGAAGTGTGCCCAGGCCCAGAGCTACTTTGCTGGGCATGACTGTGTTTGACCTCTTGGCTCTGGAAGTCTATTTCTAGGCTTATATAAAGGGTCAAACATCTTGAAGTGTGCCCAGGCCCAGAGCTACTTTGCTGGGCATGAATGTGTTTGAACTCTTGGGCCTGGAAGTCTGGTAGTAGTAGTATGATTTAAAGGCACAAAGTGATTGAAGTGTGCCCAGGCCCAGAGCTACTTTGCTGGGCATGACTGTGTTTGACCTCTTGGGCCTGGAAGTCTGGTGGTAGTAGTAGTATGATTTAAAGGCACAAAGTGATTGAAGTGTGCCCAGGCCCAGAGCTACTTTGCTGGGCATGAATGTGTTTGAACTCTTGGGCCTGGAAGTCTATTTCTAGGCTTATATAAAGGGTCAAACATCTTGAAGTGTGCCCAGGCCCAGAGCTACTTTGCTGTGCATGACTGTGGTTGACCTCTGGGGCCTGGAAGTCTGGTAGTAGTAGTATGATTTAAAGACACAAAGTGATTGAAGTGTGCCCAGGCCCAGAGCTACTTTGCTGGGCATGAATGTGTTTGAACTCTTGGGCCTGGAAGTCTGGTAGTAGTAGTATGATTTAAAGGTACAAAGTGAATGAAGTGTGCCCAGGCCCAGAGCTACTTTGCTGTGCATGACTGTGTTTGACCTCTTGGCTCTGGAAGTCTATTTCTAGGCTTATATAAAGGGTCAAACTTCTTGAAGTGTGCCCAGGCCCAGAGCTACTTTGCTGGGCATGACTGTGTTTGACCTCTGGGGCCTGGAAGTCTGGTAGT
Source organism: Electrophorus electricus (assembly GCF_041902795.1). Taxonomy (NCBI): domain Eukaryota; kingdom Metazoa; phylum Chordata; class Actinopteri; order Gymnotiformes; family Gymnotidae; genus Electrophorus; species Electrophorus electricus. Next base: position 137,683 of record NW_027658417.1, read on the forward strand.
AGTAGTATGATTTAAAGGCACAAAGTGATTGAAGTGTGCCCAGGCCCAGAGCTACTTTGCTGGGTATGATTCTGTGACCTCTTGGGTCTGGAAATGTGGTACTTTGAATGATTAAAAGAGTGAAACGGTCTGAAGTGTGCGCAGGTGTAAAGCAACCTTGCTAGGCATGAAGGTGTGACCTCCAGGGCCTGGAAGTCTGGTGGTAGTAGTAGTATGATTTAAAGGCACAAAGTGATTGAAGTGTGCCCAGGCCCAGAGCTACTTTGCTGGGCATGAATGTGTTTGACCTCTTGGGCCTGGAAGTCTGGTGGTAGTAGTAGTATGATTTAAAGGTACAAAGTGAATGAAGTGTGCCCAGGCCCAGAGCTACTTTGCTGTGCATGACTGTGTTTGAACTCTTGGGCCTGGAAGTCTATTTCTAGGCTTATATAAAGGGTCAAACATCTTGAAGTGTGCCCAGGCCCAGAGCTACTTTGCTGTGCATGACTGTGGTTGACCTCTTGGCCCTGGAAGTCTGGTGGTAGTAGTAGTATGATTTAAAGGCACAAAGTGAATGAAGTGTGCCCAGGCCCAGAGCTACTTTGCTGGGCATGAATGTGTTTGAACTCTTGGGCCTGGAAGTCTGGTAGTAGTAGTATGATTTAAAGGCACAAAGTGATTGAAGTGTGCCCAGGCCCAGAGCTACTTTGCTGGGCATGACTGTGTGACCTCTTGGGCCTGGAAGTCAGGTTGTAGTATTATTAAAAAAAAAAGGGTCAAACTGCATGGTCCGCCCAGGCCCAGAGCTACTTTGCTGGGTATGATTCTGTGACCTCTTGGGTCTGGAAATGTGGTACTTTGAATGATTAAAAGAGTGAAACGGTCTGAAGTGTGCGCAGGTGTAAAGCAACCTTGCTAGGCATGAAGGTGTGACCTCCAGGGCCTGGAAGTCTGGTGGTAGTAGTAGTATGATTTAAAGGCACAAAGTGATTGAAGTGTGCCCAGGCCCAGATCTACTTTGCTGGGCATGACTGTGTTTGACCTCTTGGGCCTGGAAGTCTGGTAGTAGTAGTAGTAGTAGTAGTAGTATGATTTAAAGGTACAAAGTGAATGAAGTGTGCCCAGGCCCAGAGCTACTTTGCTGGGCATGACTGTGTTTGACCTCTTGGGCCTGGAAGTCTATTTCTAGGCTTATATAAAGGGTCAAACTTCTTGAAGTGTGCCCAGGCCCAGAGCTACTTTGCTGTGTATGACTGTGTGACCTCTTGGCCCTGGAATTCTGGTGGTAGTAGTAGTATGATTTAAAGGCACAAAGTGAATGAAGTGTGCCCAGGCCCAGAGCTACTTTGCTGGGCATGACTGTGTTTGACCTCTTGGGCCTGGAAGTCTGGTAGTAGTAGTAGTAGTAGTAGTAGTAGTAGTAGTAGTAGTAGTATGATTTAAAGGTACAAAGTGAATGAAGTGTGCCCAGGCCCAGAGCTACTTTGCTGGGCATGACTGTGTTTGACCTCTTGGGCCTGGAAGTCTATTTCTAGGCTTATATAAAGGGTCAAACTTCTTGAAGTGTGCCCAGGCCCAGAGCTACTTTGCTGGGCATGACTGTGTTTGACCTCTGGGGCCTGGAAGTCTGGTGGTAGTAGTAGTAGTATGATTTAAAGGCACAAAGTGATTGAAGTGTGCCCAGGCCCAGAGCTACTTTGCTGGGCATGAATGTGTTTGAACTCTTGGGCCTGGAAGTCTGGTAGTAGTAGTATGATTTAAAGGTACAAAGTGAATGAAGTGTGCCCAGGCCCAGAGCTACTTTGCTGGGCATGACTGTGTTTGACCTCTTGGGCCTGGAAGTCTATTTCTAGGCTTATATAAAGGGTCAAACTTCTTGAAGTGTGCCCAGGCCCAGAGCTACTTTGCTGTGTATGACTGTGTGACCTCTTGGCCCTGGAATTCTGGTGGTAGTAGTAGTATGATTTAAAGGCACAAAGTGAATGAAGTGTGCCCAGGCCCAGAGCTACTTTGCTGGGCATGACTGTGTTTGACCTCTTGGGCCTGGAAGTCTGGTAGTAGTAGTAGTAGTAGTAGTAGTAGTAGTAGTAGTAGTATGATTTAAAGGTACAAAGTGAATGAAGTGTGCCCAGGCCCAGAGCTACTTTGCTGGGCATGACTGTGTTTGACCTCTTGGGCCTGGAAGTCTATTTCTAGGCTTATATAAAGGGTCAAACTTCTTGAAGTGTGCCCAGGCCCAGAGCTACTTTGCTGGGCATGACTGTGTTTGACCTCTTGGGTCTGGAAGTCTGGTGGTAGTAGTAGTAGTATGATTTAAAGGCACAAAGTGATTGAAGTGTGCCCAGGCCCAGAGCTACTTTGCTGGGCATGAATGTGTTTGAACTCTTGGGCCTGGAAGTCTGGTAGTAGTAGTATGATTTAAAGGCACAAAGTGATTGAAGTGTGCCCAGGCCCAGAGCTACTTTGCTGGGCATGACTGTGTTTGACCTCTTGGGCCTGGAAGTCTGGTGGTAGTAGTAGTATGATTTAAAGGCACAAAGTGATTGAAGTGTGCCCAGGCCCAGAGCTACTTTGCTGGGCATGAATGTGTTTGAACTCTTGGGCCTGGAAGTCTGGTAGTAGTAGTAGTAGTAGTAGTAGTAGTAGTAGTAGTAGTAGTAGTAGTATGATTTAAAGGTACAAAGTGAATGAAGTGTGCCCAGGCCCAGAGCTACTTTGCTGGGCATGACTGTGTTTGACGTCTTGGGCCTGGAAGTCTGGTAGTAGTAGTATGATTTAAAGGTACAAAGTGAATGAAGTGTGCCCAGGCCCAGAGCTACTTTGCTGGGCATGACTGTGTTTGACCTCTTGGCTCTGGAAGTCTATTTCTAGGCTTATATAAAGGGTCAAACTTCTTGAAGTGTGCCCAGGCCCAGAGCTACTTTGCTGGGCATGACTGTGTTTGACCTCTGGGGCCTGGAAGTCTGGTAGTAGTAGTATGATTTAAAGGCACAAAGTGATTGAAGTGTGCCCAGGCCCAGAGCTACTTTGCTGGGCATGAATGTGTTTGAACTCTTGGGCCTGGAAGTCTGGTAGTAGTAGTATGATTTAAAGGCACAAAGTGAATGAAGTGTGCCCAGGCCCAGAGCTACTTTGCTGGGCATGACTGTGTTTGACCTCTTGGCTCTGGAAGTCTATTTCTAGGCTTATATACAGGGTCAAACATCTTGAAGTGTGCCCAGGCCCAGAGCTACTTTGCTGGGCATGAATGTGTTTGAACTCTTGGGCCTGGAAGTCTGGTAGTAGTAGTATGATTTAAAGGCACAAAGTGATTGAAGTGTGCCCAGGCCCAGAGCTACTTTGCTGGGCATGACTGTGTTTGACCTCTTGGGCCTGGAAGTCTGGTAGTAGTAGTATGATTTAAAGGCACAAAGTGATTGAAGTGTGCCCAGGCCCAGAGCTACTTTGCTGGGCATGAATGTGTTTGACCTCTTGGGCCTGGAAGTCTGGTGGTAGTAGTAGTATGATTTAAAGGCACAAAGTGAATGAAGTGTGCCCAGGCCCAGAGCTACTTTGCTGTGCATGACTGTGTTTGACCTCTTGGCTCTGGAAGTCTATTTCTAGGCTTATATAAAGGGTCAAACTTCTTGAAGTGTGCCCAGGCCCAGAGCTACTTTGCTGGGCATGACTGTGTTTGACCTCTGGGGCCTGGAAGTCTGGTAGTAGTAGTATGATTTAAAGGCACAAAGTGATTGAAGTGTGCCCAGGCCCAGAGCTACTTTGCTGGGCATGAATGTGTTTGAACTCTTGGGCCTGGAAGTCTGGTAGTAGTAGTATGATTTAAAGGCACAAAGTGAATGAAGTGTGCCCAGGCCCAGAGCTACTTTGCTGGGCATGACTGTGTTTGACCTCTTGGCTCTGGAAGTCTATTTCTAGGCTTATATACAGGGTCAAACATCTTGAAGTGTGCCCAGGCCCAGAGCTACTTTGCTGGGCATGAATGTGTTTGAACTCTTGGGCCTGGAAGTCTGGTAGTAGTAGTATGATTTAAAGGCACAAAGTGATTGAAGTGTGCCCAGGCCCAGAGCTACTTTGCTGGGCATGACTGTGTTTGACCTCTTGGCTCTGGAAGTCTATTTCTAGGCTTATATAAAGGGTCAAACATCTTGAAGTGTGCCCAGGCCCAGAGCTACTTTGCTGGGCATGAATGTGTTTGAACTTTTGGGCCTGGAAGTCTGGTAGTAGTAGTATGATTTAAAGGCACAAAGTGATTGAAGTGTGCCCAGGCCCAGAGCTACTTTGCTGGGCATGACTGTGTTTGACCTCTTGGGCCTGGAAGTCTGGTGGTAGTAGTAGTATGATTTAAAGGCACAAAGTGATTGAAGTGTGCCCAGGCCCAGAGCTACTTTGCTGGGCATGAATGTGTTTGAACTCTTGGGCCTGGAAGTCTATTTCTAGGCTTATATAAAGGGTCAAACATCTTGAAGTGTGCCCAGGCCCAGAGCTACTTTGCTGTGCATGACTGTGGTTGACCTCTTGGCCCTGGAAGTCTGGTGGTAGTAGTAGTATGATTTAAAGGCACAAAGTGAATGAAGTGTGCCCAGGCCCAGAGCTACTTTGCTGGGCATGAATGTGTTTGAACTCTTGGGCCTGGAAGTCTGGTAGTAGTAGTATGATTTAAAGGCACAAAGTGATTGAAGTGTGCCCAGGCCCAGAGCTACTTTGCTGGGCATGACTGTGTTTGACCTCTTGGGCCTGGAAGTCTGGTGGTAGTAGTAGTATGATTTAAAGGCACAAAGTGAATGAAGTGTGCCCAGGCCCAGAGCTACTTTGCTGGGCATGAATGTGTTTGAACTCTTGGGCCTGGAAGTCTGGTAGTAGTAGTAGTAGTAGTAGTAGTAGTAGTAGTAGTAGTAGTAGTATGATTTAAAGGTACAAAGTGAATGAAGTGTGCCCAGGCCCACAGCTACTTTGCTGGGCATGACTGTGTTTGACCTCTTGGGCCTGAAAGTCTATTTCTAGGCTTATATAAAGGGTCAAACTTCTTGAAGTGTGCCCAGGCCCAGATCTACTTTGCTGGGCATGACTGTGTTTGACCTCTTGGGCCTGGAAGTCTGGTAGTAGTAGTAGTAGTAGTAGTAGTAGTATGATTTAAAGGTACAAAGTGAATGAAGTGTGCCCAGGCCCAGAGCTACTTTGCTGGGCATGACTGTGTTTGACCTCTTGGGCCTGGAAGTCTATTTCTAGGCTTATATAAAGGGTCAAACTTCTTGAAGTGTGCCCAGGCCCAGAGCTACTTTGCTGTGTATGACTGTGTGACCTCTTGGCCCTGGAATTCTGGTGGTAGTAGTAGTATGATTTAAAGGCACAAAGTGAATGAAGTGTGCCCAGGCCCAGAGCTACTTTGCTGGGCATGACTGTGTTTGACCTCTTGGGCCTGGAAGTCTGGTAGTAGTAGTAGTAGTAGTAGTAGTAGTAGTAGTAGTAGTAGTATGATTTAAAGGTACAAAGTGAATGAAGTGTGCCCAGGCCCAGAGCTACTTTGCTGGGCATGACTGTGTTTGACGTCTTGGGCCTGGAAGTCTGGTAGTAGTAGTATGATTTAAAGGTACAAAGTGAATGAAGTGTGCCCAGGCCCAGAGCTACTTTGCTGGGCATGACTGTGTTTGACCTCTTGGCTCTGGAAGTCTATTTCTAGGCTTATATAAAGGGTCAAACTTCTTGAAGTGTGCCCAGGCCCAGAGCTACTTTGCTGGGCATGACTGTGTTTGACCTCTGGGGCCTGGAAGTCTGGTAGTAGTAGTATGATTTAAAGGCACAAAGTGATTGAAGTGTGCCCAGGCCCAGAGCTACTTTGCTGGGCATGACTGTGTTTGACCTCTTGGGCCTGGAAGTCTGGTAGTAGTAGTAGTAGTAGTAGTAGTAGTAGTAGTAGTAGTATGATTTAAAGGTACAAAGTGAATGAAGTGTGCCCAGGCCCAGAGCTACTTTGCTGGGCATGACTGTGTTTGACGTCTTGGGCCTGGAAGTCTGGTAGTAGTAGTATGATTTAAAGGTACAAAGTGAATGAAGTGTGCCCAGGCCCAGAGCTACTTTGCTGGGCATGACTGTGTTTGACCTCTTGGCTCTGGAAGTCTATTTCTAGGCTTATATAAAGGGTCAAACTTCTTGAAGTGTGCCCAGGCCCAGAGCTACTTTGCTGGGCATGACTGTGTTTGACCTCTGGGGCCTGGAAGTCTGGTAGTAGTAGTATGATTTAAAGGCACAAAGTGATTGAAGTGTGCCCAGGCCCAGAGCTACTTTGCTGGGCATGACTGTGTTTGACCTCTTGGGCCTGGAAGTCTGGTAGTAGTAGTAGTAGTAGTAGTAGTAGTAGTAGTAGTAGTATGATTTAAAGGTACAAAGTGAATGAAGTGTGCCCAGGCCCAGAGCTACTTTGCTGGGCATGACTGTGTTTGACGTCTTGGGCCTGGAAGTCTGGTAGTAGTAGTATGATTTAAAGGTACAAAGTGAATGAAGTGTGCCCAGGCCCAGAGCTACTTTGCTGGGCATGACTGTGTTTGACCTCTTGGCTCTGGAAGTCTATTTCTAGGCTTATATAAAGGGTCAAACTTCTTGAAGTGTGCCCAGGCCCAGAGCTACTTTGCTGGGCATGACTGTGTTTGACCTCTGGGGCCTGGAAGTCTGGTAGTAGTAGTATGATTTAAAGGCACAAAGTGATTGAAGTGTGCCCAGGCCCAGAGCTACTTTGCTGGGCATGAATGTGTTTGAACTCTTGGGCCTGGAAGTCTATTTCTAGGCTTATATAAAGGGTCAAACTTCTTGAAGTGTGCCCAGGCCCAGAGCTACTTTGCTGGGCATGACTGTGTTTGACCTCTGGGGCCTGGAAGTCTGGTAGTAGTAGTATGATTTAAAGGCACAAAGTGATTGAAGTGTGCCCAGGCCCAGAGCTACTTTGCTGGGCATGAATGTGTTTGAACTCTTGGGCCTGGAAGTCTATTTCTAGGCTTATATAAAGGGTCAAACATCTTGAAGTGTGCCCAGGCCCAGAGCTACTTTGCTGTGCATGACTGTGGTTGACCTCTTGGCCCTGGAAGTCTGGTGGTAGTAGTAGTATGATTTAAAGGCACAAAGTGAATGAAGTGTGCCCAGGCCCAGAGCTACTTTGCTGGGCATGAATGTGTTTGAACTCTTGGGCCTGGAAGTCTGGTAGTAGTAGTATGATTTAAAGGCACAAAGTGATTGAAGTGTGCCCAGGCCCAGAGCTACTTTGCTGGGCATGACTGTGTTTGACCTCTTGGGCCTGGAAGTCTGGTGGTAGTAGTAGTATGATTTAAAGGCACAAAGTGAATGAAGTGTGCCCAGGCCCAGAGCTACTTTGCTGGGCATGAATGTGTTTGAACTCTTGGGCCTGGAAGTCTGGTAGTAGTAGTAGTAGTAGTAGTAGTAGTAGTAGTAGTAGTAGTAGTAGTAGTATGATTTAAAGGTACAAAGTGAATGAAGTGTGCCCAGGCCCACAGCTACTTTGCTGGGCATGACTGTGTTTGACCTCTTGGGCCTGAAAGTCTATTTCTAGGCTTATATAAAGGGTCAAACTTCTTGAAGTGTGCCCAGGCCCAGAGCTACTTTGCTGGGCATGACTGTGTTTGACCTCTTGGGCCTGGAAGTCTGGTAGTAGTAGTAGTAGTAGTAGTAGTAGTAGTAGTAGTAGTAGTAGTATGATTTAAAGGTACAAAGTGAATGAAGTGTGCCCAGGCCCACAGCTACTTTGCTGGGCATGACTGTGTTTGACCTCTTGGGCCTGAAAGTCTATTTCTAGGCTTATATAAAGGGTCAAACTTCTTGAAGTGTGCCCAGGCCCAGAGCTACTTTGCTGGGCATGACTGTGTTTGACCTCTGGGGCCTGGAAGTCTGGTAGTAGTAGTATGATTTAAAGACACAAAGTGATTGAAGTGTGCCCAGGCCCAGAGCTACTTTGCTGGGCATGAATGTGTTTGAACTCTTGGGCCTGGAAGTCTGGTAGTAGTAGTATGATTTAAAGGTACAAAGTGAATGAAGTGTGCCCAGGCCCAGAGCTACTTTGCTGTGCATGACTGTGTTTGACCTCTTGGCTCTGGAAGTCTATTTCTAGGCTTATATAAAGGGTCAAACTTCTTGAAGTGTGCCCAGGCCCAGAGCTACTTTGCTGGGCATGACTGTGTTTGACCTCTGGGGCCTGGAAGTCTGGTAGTAGTAGTATGATTTAAAGGCACAAAGTGATTGAAGTGTGCCCAGGCCCAGAGCTACTTTGCTGGGTATGATTCTGTGACCTCTTGGGTCTGGAAATGTGGTACTTTGAATGATTAAAAGAGTGAAACGGTCTGAAGTGTGCGCAGGTGAAAAGCAACCTTGCTAGGCATGAAGGTGTGACCTCCAGGGCCTGGAAGTCTGGTGGTAGTAGTAGTATGATTTAAAGGCACAAAGTGATTGAAGTGTGCCCAGGCCCAGAGCTACTTTGCTGGGCATGAATGTGTTTGACCTCTTGGGCCTGGAAGTCTGGTGGTAGTAGTAGTATGATTTAAAGGTACAAAGTGAATGAAGTGTGCCCAGGCCCAGAGCTACTTTGCTGTGCATGACTGTGTTTGAACTCTTGGGCCTGGAAGTCTATTTCTAGGCTTATATAAAGGGTCAAACATCTTGAAGTGTGCCCAGGCCCAGAGCTACTTTGCTGTGCATGACTGTGGTTGACCTCTTGGGCCTGGAAGTCTGGTAGTAGTAGTATGATTTAAAGGCACAAAGTGATTGAAGTGTGCCCAGGCCCAGAGCTACTTTGCTGGGCATGACTGTGTTTGACCTCTTGGGCCTGGAAGTCTGGTAGTAGTAGTATGATTTAAAGGCACAAAGTGATTGAAGTGTGCCCAGGCCCAGAGCTACTTTGCTGGGCATGAATGTGTTTGACCTCTTGGGCCTGGAAGTCTGGTGGTAGTAGTAGTATGATTTAAAGGCACAAAGTGAATGAAGTGTGCCCAGGCCCAGAGCTACTTTGCTGTGCATGACTGTGTTTGACCTCTTGGCTCTGGAAGTCTATTTCTAGGCTTATATAAAGGGTCAAACTTCTTGAAGTGTGCCCAGGCCCAGAGCTACTTTGCTGGGCATGACTGTGTTTGACCTCTGGGGCCTGGAAGTCTGGTAGTAGTAGTATGATTTAAAGGCACAAAGTGATTGAAGTGTGCCCAGGCCCAGAGCTACTTTGCTGGGCATGAATGTGTTTGAACTCTTGGGCCTGGAAGTCTGGTAGTAGTAGTATGATTTAAAGGTACAAAGTGAATGAAGTGTGCCCAGGCCCAGAGCTACTTTGCTGGGCATGACTGTGTTTGACCTCTTGGGCCTGGAAGTCTATTTCTAGGCTTATATAAAGGGTCAAACTTCTTGAAGTGTGCCCAGGCCCAGAGCTACTTTGCTGTGTATGACTGTGTGACCTCTTGGCCCTGGAATTCTGGTGGTAGTAGTAGTATGATTTAAAGGCACAAAGTGAATGAAGTGTGCCCAGGCCCAGAGCTACTTTGCTGGGCATGACTGTGTTTGACCTCTTGGGCCTGGAAGTCTGGTAGTAGTAGTAGTAGTAGTAGTAGTAGTAGTAGTAGTAGTATGATTTAAAGGTACAAAGTGAATGAAGTGTGCCCAGGCCCAGAGCTACTTTGCTGGGCATGACTGTGTTTGACCTCTTGGGCCTGGAAGTCTATTTCTAGGCTTATATAAAGGGTCAAACTTCTTGAAGTGTGCCCAGGCCCAGAGCTACTTTGCTGGGCATGACTGTGTTTGACCTCTTGGGTCTGGAAGTCTGGTGGTAGTAGTAGTAGTATGATTTAAAGGCACAAAGTGATTGAAGTGTGCCCAGGCCCAGAGCTACTTTGCTGGGCATGAATGTGTTTGAACTCTTGGGCCTGGAAGTCTGGTAGTAGTAGTATGATTTAAAGGCACAAAGTGATTGAAGTGTGCCCAGGCCCAGAGCTACTTTGCTGGGCATGACTGTGTTTGACCTCTTGGGCCTGGAAGTCTGGTGGTAGTAGTAGTATGATTTAAAGGCACAAAGTGATTGAAGTGTGCCCAGGCCCAGAGCTACTTTGCTGGGCATGAATGTGTTTGAACTCTTGGGCCTGGAAGTCTGGTAGTAGTAGTAGTAGTAGTAGTAGTAGTAGTAGTAGTAGTAGTAGTAGTATGATTTAAAGGTACAAAGTGAATGAAGTGTGCCCAGGCCCAGAGCTACTTTGCTGGGCATGACTGTGTTTGACGTCTTGGGCCTGGAAGTCTGGTAGTAGTAGTATGATTTAAAGGTACAAAGTGAATGAAGTGTGCCCAGGCCCAGAGCTACTTTGCTGGGCATGACTGTGTTTGACCTCTTGGCTCTGGAAGTCTATTTCTAGGCTTATATAAAGGGTCAAACTTCTTGAAGTGTGCCCAGGCCCAGAGCTACTTTGCTGGGCATGACTGTGTTTGACCTCTGGGGCCTGGAAGTCTGGTAGTAGTAGTATGATTTAAAGGCACAAAGTGATTGAAGTGTGCCCAGGCCCAGAGCTACTTTGCTGGGCATGAATGTGTTTGAACTCTTGGGCCTGGAAGTCTGGTAGTAGTAGTATGATTTAAAGGCACAAAGTGAATGAAGTGTGCCCAGGCCCAGAGCTACTTTGCTGGGCATGACTGTGTTTGACCTCTTGGCTCTGGAAGTCTATTTCTAGGCTTATATACAGGGTCAAACATCTTGAAGTGTGCCCAGGCCCAGAGCTACTTTGCTGGGCATGAATGTGTTTGAACTCTTGGGCCTGGAAGTCTGGTAGTAGTAGTATGATTTAAAGGCACAAAGTGATTGAAGTGTGCCCAGGCCCAGAGCTACTTTGCTGGGCATGACTGTGTTTGACCTCTTGGGCCTGGAAGTCTGGTAGTAGTAGTATGATTTAAAGGCACAAAGTGATTGAAGTGTGCCCAGGCCCAGAGCTACTTTGCTGGGCATGAATGTGTTTGACCTCTTGGGCCTGGAAGTCTGGTGGTAGTAGTAGTATGATTTAAAGGCACAAAGTGAATGAAGTGTGCCCAGGCCCAGAGCTACTTTGCTGTGCATGACTGTGTTTGACCTCTTGGCTCTGGAAGTCTATTTCTAGGCTTATATAAAGGGTCAAACTTCTTGAAGTGTGCCCAGGCCCAGAGCTACTTTGCTGGGCATGACTGTGTTTGACCTCTGGGGCCTGGAAGTCTGGTAGTAGTAGTATGATTTAAAGGCACAAAGTGATTGAAGTGTGCCCAGGCCCAGAGCTACTTTGCTGGGCATGAATGTGTTTGAACTCTTGGGCCTGGAAGTCTGGTAGTAGTAGTATGATTTAAAGGCACAAAGTGAATGAAGTGTGCCCAGGCCCAGAGCTACTTTGCTGGGCATGACTGTGTTTGACCTCTTGGCTCTGGAAGTCTATTTCTAGGCTTATATACAGGGTCAAACATCTTGAAGTGTGCCCAGGCCCAGAGCTACTTTGCTGGGCATGAATGTGTTTGAACTCTTGGGCCTGGAAGTCTGGTAGTAGTAGTATGATTTAAAGGCACAAAGTGATTGAAGTGTGCCCAGGCCCAGAGCTACTTTGCTGGGCATGACTGTGTTTGACCTCTTGGCTCTGGAAGTCTATTTCTAGGCTTATATAAAGGGTCAAACATCTTGAAGTGTGCCCAGGCCCAGAGCTACTTTGCTGGGCATGAATGTGTTTGAACTCTTGGGCCTGGAAGTCTGGTAGTAGTAGTATGATTTAAAGGCACAAAGTGATTGAAGTGTGCCCAGGCCCAGAGCTACTTTGCTGGGCATGACTGTGTTTGACCTCTTGGGCCTGGAAGTCTGGTGGTAGTAGTAGTATGATTTAAAGGCACAAAGTGATTGAAGTGTGCCCAGGCCCAGAGCTACTTTGCTGGGCATGAATGTGTTTGAACTCTTGGGCCTGGAAGTCTATTTCTAGGCTTATATAAAGGGTCAAACATCTTGAAGTGTGCCCAGGCCCAGAGCTACTTTGCTGTGCATGACTGTGGTTGACCTCTGGGGCCTGGAAGTCTGGTAGTAGTAGTATGATTTAAAGACACAAAGTGATTGAAGTGTGCCCAGGCCCAGAGCTACTTTGCTGGGCATGAATGTGTTTGAACTCTTGGGCCTGGAAGTCTGGTAGTAGTAGTATGATTTAAAGGTACAAAGTGAATGAAGTGTGCCCAGGCCCAGAGCTACTTTGCTGTGCATGACTGTGTTTGACCTCTTGGCTCTGGAAGTCTATTTCTAGGCTTATATAAAGGGTCAAACTTCTTGAAGTGTGCCCAGGCCCAGAGCTACTTTGCTGGGCATGACTGTGTTTGACCTCTGGGGCCTGGAAGTCTGGTAGTAGTAGTATGATTTAAAGGCACAAAGTGATTGAAGTGTGCCCAGGCCCAGAGCTACTTTGCTGGGTATGATTCTGTGACCTCTTGGGTCTGGAAATGTGGTACTTTGAATGATTAAAAGAGTGAAACGGTCTGAAGTGTGCGCAGGTGTAAAGCAACCTTGCTAGGCATGAAGGTGTGACCTCCAGGGCCTGGAAGTCTGGTGGTAGTAGTAGTATGATTTAAAGGCACAAAGTGATTGAAGTGTGCCCAGGCCCAGAGCTACTTTGCTGGGCATGAATGTGTTTGACCTCTTGGGCCTGGAAGTCTGGTGGTAGTAGTAGTATGATTTAAAGGTACAAAGTGAATGAAGTGTGCCCAGGCCCAGAGCTACTTTGCTGTGCATGACTGTGTTTGAACTCTTGGGCCTGGAAGTCTATTTCTAGGCTTATATAAAGGGTCAAACATCTTGAAGTGTGCCCAGGCCCAGAGCTACTTTGCTGTGCATGACTGTGGTTGACCTCTTGGCCCTGGAAGTCTGGTGGTAGTAGTAGTATGATTTAAAGGCACAAAGTGAATGAAGTGTGCCCAGGCCCAGAGCTACTTTGCTGGGCATGAATGTGTTTGAACTCTTGGGCCTGGAAGTCTGGTAGTAGTAGTATGATTTAAAGGCACAAAGTGATTGAAGTGTGCCCAGGCCCAGAGCTACTTTGCTGGGCATGACTGTGTGACCTCTTGGGCCTGGAAGTCAGGTTGTAGTATTATTAAAAAAAAAAGGGTCAAACTGCATGGTCCGCCCAGGCCCAGAGCTACTTTGCTGGGTATGATTCTGTGACCTCTTGGGTCTGGAAATGTGGTACTTTGAATGATTAAAAGAGTGAAACGGTCTGAAGTGTGCGCAGGTGTAAAGCAACCTTGCTAGGCATGAAGGTGTGACCTCCAGGGCCTGGAAGTCTGGTGGTAGTAGTAGTATGATTTAAAGGCACAAAGTGATTGAAGTGTGCCCAGGCCCAGATCTACTTTGCTGGGCATGACTGTGTTTGACCTCTTGGGCCTGGAAGTCTGGTAGTAGTAGTAGTAGTAGTAGTAGTATGATTTAAAGGTACAAAGTGAATGAAGTGTGCCCAGGCCCAGAGCTACTTTGCTGGGCATGACTGTGTTTGACCTCTTGGGCCTGGAAGTCTATTTCTAGGCTTATATAAAGGGTCAAACTTCTTGAAGTGTGCCCAGGCCCAGAGCTACTTTGCTGTGTATGACTGTGTGACCTCTTGGCCCTGGAATTCTGGTGGTAGTAGTAGTATGATTTAAAGGCACAAAGTGAATGAAGTGTGCCCAGGCCCAGAGCTACTTTGCTGGGCATGACTGTGTTTGACCTCTTGGGCCTGGAAGTCTGGTAGTAGTAGTAGTAGTAGTAGTAGTAGTAGTAGTAGTAGTAGTATGATTTAAAGGTACAAAGTGAATGAAGTGTGCCCAGGCCCAGAGCTACTTTGCTGGGCATGACTGTGTTTGACCTCTTGGGCCTGGAAGTCTATTTCTAGGCTTATATAAAGGGTCAAACTTCTTGAAGTGTGCCCAGGCCCAGAGCTACTTTGCTGGGCATGACTGTGTTTGACCTCTGGGGCCTGGAAGTCTGGTGGTAGTAGTAGTAGTATGATTTAAAGGCACAAAGTGATTGAAGTGTGCCCAGGCCCAGAGCTACTTTGCTGGGCATGAATGTGTTTGAACTCTTGGGCCTGGAAGTCTGGTAGTAGTAGTATGATTTAAAGGTACAAAGTGAATGAAGTGTGCCCAGGCCCAGAGCTACTTTGCTGGGCATGACTGTGTTTGACCTCTTGGGCCTGGAAGTCTATTTCTAGGCTTATATAAAGGGTCAAACTTCTTGAAGTGTGCCCAGGCCCAGAGCTACTTTGCTGTGTATGACTGTGTGACCTCTTGGCCCTGGAATTCTGGTGGTAGTAGTAGTATGATTTAAAGGCACAAAGTGAATGAAGTGTGCCCAGGCCCAGAGCTACTTTGCTGGGCATGACTGTGTTTGACCTCTTGGGCCTGGAAGTCTGGTAGTAGTAGTAGTAGTAGTAGTAGTAGTAGTAGTAGTAGTATGATTTAAAGGTACAAAGTGAATGAAGTGTGCCCAGGCCCAGAGCTACTTTGCTGGGCATGACTGTGTTTGACCTCTTGGGCCTGGAAGTCTATTTCTAGGCTTATATAAAGGGTCAAACTTCTTGAAGTGTGCCCAGGCCCAGAGCTACTTTGCTGGGCATGACTGTGTTTGACCTCTTGGGTCTGGAAGTCTGGTGGTAGTAGTAGTAGTATGATTTAAAGGCACAAAGTGATTGAAGTGTGCCCAGGCCCAGAGCTACTTTGCTGGGCATGAATGTGTTTGAACTCTTGGGCCTGGAAGTCTGGTAGTAGTAGTATGATTTAAAGGCACAAAGTGATTGAAGTGTGCCCAGGCCCAGAGCTACTTTGCTGGGCATGACTGTGTTTGACCTCTTGGGCCTGGAAGTCTGGTGGTAGTAGTAGTATGATTTAAAGGCACAAAGTGATTGAAGTGTGCCCAGGCCCAGAGCTACTTTGCTGGGCATGAATGTGTTTGAACTCTTGGGCCTGGAAGTCTGGTAGTAGTAGTAGTAGTAGTAGTAGTAGTAGTAGTAGTAGTAGTAGTAGTATGATTTAAAGGTACAAAGTGAATGAAGTGTGCCCAGGCCCAGAGCTACTTTGCTGGGCATGACTGTGTTTGACGTCTTGGGCCTGGAAGTCTGGTAGTAGTAGTATGATTTAAAGGTACAAAGTGAATGAAGTGTGCCCAGGCCCAGAGCTACTTTGCTGGGCATGACTGTGTTTGACCTCTTGGCTCTGGAAGTCTATTTCTAGGCTTATATAAAGGGTCAAACTTCTTGAAGTGTGCCCAGGCCCAGAGCTACTTTGCTGGGCATGACTGTGTTTGACCTCTGGGGCCTGGAAGTCTGGTAGTAGTAGTATGATTTAAAGGCACAAAGTGATTGAAGTGTGCCCAGGCCCAGAGCTACTTTGCTGGGCATGAATGTGTTTGAACTCTTGGGCCTGGAAGTCTGGTAGTAGTAGTATGATTTAAAGGCACAAAGTGAATGAAGTGTGCCCAGGCCCAGAGCTACTTTGCTGGGCATGACTGTGTTTGACCTCTTGGCTCTGGAAGTCTATTTCTAGGCTTATATACAGGGTCAAACATCTTGAAGTGTGCCCAGGCCCAGAGCTACTTTGCTGGGCATGAATGTGTTTGAACTCTTGGGCCTGGAAGTCTGGTAGTAGTAGTATGATTTAAAGGCACAAAGTGATTGAAGTGTGCCCAGGCCCAGAGCTACTTTGCTGGGCATGACTGTGTTTGACCTCTTGGGCCTGGAAGTCTGGTAGTAGTAGTATGATTTAAAGGCACAAAGTGATTGAAGTGTGCCCAGGCCCAGAGCTACTTTGCTGGGCATGAATGTGTTTGACCTCTTGGGCCTGGAAGTCTGGTGGTAGTAGTAGTATGATTTAAAGGCACAAAGTGAATGAAGTGTGCCCAGGCCCAGAGCTACTTTGCTGTGCATGACTGTGTTTGACCTCTTGGCTCTGGAAGTCTATTTCTAGGCTTATATAAAGGGTCAAACTTCTTGAAGTGTGCCCAGGCCCAGAGCTACTTTGCTGGGCATGACTGTGTTTGACCTCTGGGGCCTGGAAGTCTGGTAGTAGTAGTATGATTTAAAGGCACAAAGTGATTGAAGTGTGCCCAGGCCCAGAGCTACTTTGCTGGGCATGAATGTGTTTGAACTCTTGGGCCTGGAAGTCTGGTAGTAGTAGTATGATTTAAAGGCACAAAGTGAATGAAGTGTGCCCAGGCCCAGAGCTACTTTGCTGGGCATGACTGTGTTTGACCTCTTGGCTCTGGAAGTCTATTTCTAGGCTTATATACAGGGTCAAACATCTTGAAGTGTGCCCAGGCCCAGAGCTACTTTGCTGGGCATGAATGTGTTTGAACTCTTGGGCCTGGAAGTCTGGTAGTAGTAGTATGATTTAAAGGCACAAAGTGATTGAAGTGTGCCCAGGCCCAGAGCTACTTTGCTGGGCATGACTG
This sequence comes from Electrophorus electricus, assembly GCF_041902795.1. NCBI lineage: Eukaryota > Metazoa > Chordata > Actinopteri > Gymnotiformes > Gymnotidae > Electrophorus > Electrophorus electricus. Next base: position 154,088 of record NW_027658417.1, read on the forward strand.
TGTTTGACCTCTTGGCTCTGGAAGTCTATTTCTAGGCTTATATAAAGGGTCAAACATCTTGAAGTGTGCCCAGGCCCAGAGCTACTTTGCTGGGCATGAATGTGTTTGAACTTTTGGGCCTGGAAGTCTGGTAGTAGTAGTATGATTTAAAGGCACAAAGTGATTGAAGTGTGCCCAGGCCCAGAGCTACTTTGCTGGGCATGACTGTGTTTGACCTCTTGGGCCTGGAAGTCTGGTGGTAGTAGTAGTATGATTTAAAGGCACAAAGTGATTGAAGTGTGCCCAGGCCCAGAGCTACTTTGCTGGGCATGAATGTGTTTGAACTCTTGGGCCTGGAAGTCTATTTCTAGGCTTATATAAAGGGTCAAACATCTTGAAGTGTGCCCAGGCCCAGAGCTACTTTGCTGTGCATGACTGTGGTTGACCTCTTGGCCCTGGAAGTCTGGTGGTAGTAGTAGTATGATTTAAAGGCACAAAGTGAATGAAGTGTGCCCAGGCCCAGAGCTACTTTGCTGGGCATGAATGTGTTTGAACTCTTGGGCCTGGAAGTCTGGTAGTAGTAGTATGATTTAAAGGCACAAAGTGATTGAAGTGTGCCCAGGCCCAGAGCTACTTTGCTGGGCATGACTGTGTTTGACCTCTTGGGCCTGGAAGTCTGGTGGTAGTAGTAGTATGATTTAAAGGCACAAAGTGAATGAAGTGTGCCCAGGCCCAGAGCTACTTTGCTGGGCATGAATGTGTTTGAACTCTTGGGCCTGGAAGTCTGGTAGTAGTAGTAGTAGTAGTAGTAGTAGTAGTAGTAGTAGTAGTAGTATGATTTAAAGGTACAAAGTGAATGAAGTGTGCCCAGGCCCACAGCTACTTTGCTGGGCATGACTGTGTTTGACCTCTTGGGCCTGAAAGTCTATTTCTAGGCTTATATAAAGGGTCAAACTTCTTGAAGTGTGCCCAGGCCCAGATCTACTTTGCTGGGCATGACTGTGTTTGACCTCTTGGGCCTGGAAGTCTGGTAGTAGTAGTAGTAGTAGTAGTAGTAGTATGATTTAAAGGTACAAAGTGAATGAAGTGTGCCCAGGCCCAGAGCTACTTTGCTGGGCATGACTGTGTTTGACCTCTTGGGCCTGGAAGTCTATTTCTAGGCTTATATAAAGGGTCAAACTTCTTGAAGTGTGCCCAGGCCCAGAGCTACTTTGCTGTGTATGACTGTGTGACCTCTTGGCCCTGGAATTCTGGTGGTAGTAGTAGTATGATTTAAAGGCACAAAGTGAATGAAGTGTGCCCAGGCCCAGAGCTACTTTGCTGGGCATGACTGTGTTTGACCTCTTGGGCCTGGAAGTCTGGTAGTAGTAGTAGTAGTAGTAGTAGTAGTAGTAGTAGTAGTAGTATGATTTAAAGGTACAAAGTGAATGAAGTGTGCCCAGGCCCAGAGCTACTTTGCTGGGCATGACTGTGTTTGACGTCTTGGGCCTGGAAGTCTGGTAGTAGTAGTATGATTTAAAGGTACAAAGTGAATGAAGTGTGCCCAGGCCCAGAGCTACTTTGCTGGGCATGACTGTGTTTGACCTCTTGGCTCTGGAAGTCTATTTCTAGGCTTATATAAAGGGTCAAACTTCTTGAAGTGTGCCCAGGCCCAGAGCTACTTTGCTGGGCATGACTGTGTTTGACCTCTGGGGCCTGGAAGTCTGGTAGTAGTAGTATGATTTAAAGGCACAAAGTGATTGAAGTGTGCCCAGGCCCAGAGCTACTTTGCTGGGCATGACTGTGTTTGACCTCTTGGGCCTGGAAGTCTGGTAGTAGTAGTAGTAGTAGTAGTAGTAGTAGTAGTAGTAGTATGATTTAAAGGTACAAAGTGAATGAAGTGTGCCCAGGCCCAGAGCTACTTTGCTGGGCATGACTGTGTTTGACGTCTTGGGCCTGGAAGTCTGGTAGTAGTAGTATGATTTAAAGGTACAAAGTGAATGAAGTGTGCCCAGGCCCAGAGCTACTTTGCTGGGCATGACTGTGTTTGACCTCTTGGCTCTGGAAGTCTATTTCTAGGCTTATATAAAGGGTCAAACTTCTTGAAGTGTGCCCAGGCCCAGAGCTACTTTGCTGGGCATGACTGTGTTTGACCTCTGGGGCCTGGAAGTCTGGTAGTAGTAGTATGATTTAAAGGCACAAAGTGATTGAAGTGTGCCCAGGCCCAGAGCTACTTTGCTGGGCATGAATGTGTTTGAACTCTTGGGCCTGGAAGTCTATTTCTAGGCTTATATAAAGGGTCAAACTTCTTGAAGTGTGCCCAGGCCCAGAGCTACTTTGCTGGGCATGACTGTGTTTGACCTCTTGGGCCTGGAAGTCTGGTAGTAGTAGTAGTAGTAGTAGTAGTAGTAGTAGTAGTAGTAGTAGTATGATTTAAAGGTACAAAGTGAATGAAGTGTGCCCAGGCCCACAGCTACTTTGCTGGGCATGACTGTGTTTGACCTCTTGGGCCTGAAAGTCTATTTCTAGGCTTATATAAAGGGTCAAACTTCTTGAAGTGTGCCCAGGCCCAGAGCTACTTTGCTGGGCATGACTGTGTTTGACCTCTGGGGCCTGGAAGTCTGGTAGTAGTAGTATGATTTAAAGACACAAAGTGATTGAAGTGTGCCCAGGCCCAGAGCTACTTTGCTGGGCATGAATGTGTTTGAACTCTTGGGCCTGGAAGTCTGGTAGTAGTAGTATGATTTAAAGGTACAAAGTGAATGAAGTGTGCCCAGGCCCAGAGCTACTTTGCTGTGCATGACTGTGTTTGACCTCTTGGCTCTGGAAGTCTATTTCTAGGCTTATATAAAGGGTCAAACTTCTTGAAGTGTGCCCAGGCCCAGAGCTACTTTGCTGGGCATGACTGTGTTTGACCTCTGGGGCCTGGAAGTCTGGTAGTAGTAGTATGATTTAAAGGCACAAAGTGATTGAAGTGTGCCCAGGCCCAGAGCTACTTTGCTGGGCATGATTCTGTGACCTCTTGGGTCTGGAAATGTGGTACTTTGAAGGATTAAAAGAGTGAAACGGTCTGAAGTGTGCGCAGGTGTAAAGCAACCTTGCTAGGCATGAAGGTGTGACCTCCAGGGCCTGGAAGTCTGGTGGTAGTAGTAGTATGATTTAAAGGCACAAAGTGATTGAAGTGTGCCCAGGCCCAGAGCTACTTTGCTGGGCATGACTGTGTTTGACCTCTTGGGCCTGGAAGTCTGGTGGTAGTAGTAGTATGATTTAAAGGCACAAAGTGATTGAAGTGTGCCCAGGCCCAGAGCTACTTTGCTGGGCATGACTGTGTTTGACCTCTTGGCTCTGGAAGTCTATTTCTAGGCTTATATAAAGGGTCAAACTTCTTGAAGTGTGCCCAGGCCCAGAGCTACTTTGCTGGGCATGACTGTGTTTGACCTCTGGGGCCTGGAAGTCTGGTAGTAGTAGTATGATTTAAAGGCACAAAGTGATTGAAGTGTGCCCAGGCCCAGAGCTACTTTGCTGGGCATGAATGTGTTTGAACTCTTGGGCCTGGAAGTCTATTTCTAGGCTTATATAAAGGGTCAAACTTCTTGAAGTGTGCCCAGGCCCAGAGCTACTTTGCTGGGCATGACTGTGTTTGACCTCTTGGGCCTGGAAGTCTGGTAGTAGTAGTAGTAGTAGTAGTAGTAGTAGTAGTAGTAGTAGTAGTATGATTTAAAGGTACAAAGTGAATGAAGTGTGCCCAGGCCCACAGCTACTTTGCTGGGCATGACTGTGTTTGACCTCTTGGGCCTGAAAGTCTATTTCTAGGCTTATATAAAGGGTCAAACTTCTTGAAGTGTGCCCAGGCCCAGAGCTACTTTGCTGGGCATGACTGTGTTTGACCTCTGGGGCCTGGAAGTCTGGTAGTAGTAGTATGATTTAAAGACACAAAGTGATTGAAGTGTGCCCAGGCCCAGAGCTACTTTGCTGGGCATGAATGTGTTTGAACTCTTGGGCCTGGAAGTCTGGTAGTAGTAGTATGATTTAAAGGTACAAAGTGAATGAAGTGTGCCCAGGCCCAGAGCTACTTTGCTGTGCATGACTGTGTTTGACCTCTTGGCTCTGGAAGTCTATTTCTAGGCTTATATAAAGGGTCAAACTTCTTGAAGTGTGCCCAGGCCCAGAGCTACTTTGCTGGGCATGACTGTGTTTGACCTCTGGGGCCTGGAAGTCTGGTAGTAGTAGTATGATTTAAAGGCACAAAGTGATTGAAGTGTGCCCAGGCCCAGAGCTACTTTGCTGGGCATGACTGTGTTTGACCTCTTGGGCCTGGAAGTCTGGTGGTAGTAGTAGTATGATTTAAAGGCACAAAGTGAATGAAGTGTGCCCAGGCCCAGAGCTACTTTGCTGGGCATGAATGTGTTTGAACTCTTGGGCCTGGAAGTCTGGTAGTAGTAGTAGTAGTAGTAGTAGTAGTAGTAGTAGTAGTAGTAGTAGTAGTATGATTTAAAGGTACAAAGTGAATGAAGTGTGCCCAGGCCCACAGCTACTTTGCTGGGCATGACTGTGTTTGACCTCTTGGGCCTGAAAGTCTATTTCTAGGCTTATATAAAGGGTCAAACTTCTTGAAGTGTGCCCAGGCCCAGATCTACTTTGCTGGGCATGACTGTGTTTGACCTCTTGGGCCTGGAAGTCTGGTAGTAGTAGTAGTAGTAGTAGTAGTAGTATGATTTAAAGGTACAAAGTGAATGAAGTGTGCCCAGGCCCAGAGCTACTTTGCTGGGCATGACTGTGTTTGACCTCTTGGGCCTGGAAGTCTATTTCTAGGCTTATATAAAGGGTCAAACTTCTTGAAGTGTGCCCAGGCCCAGAGCTACTTTGCTGTGTATGACTGTGTGACCTCTTGGCCCTGGAATTCTGGTGGTAGTAGTAGTATGATTTAAAGGCACAAAGTGAATGAAGTGTGCCCAGGCCCAGAGCTACTTTGCTGGGCATGACTGTGTTTGACCTCTTGGGCCTGGAAGTCTGGTAGTAGTAGTAGTAGTAGTAGTAGTAGTAGTAGTAGTAGTAGTATGATTTAAAGGTACAAAGTGAATGAAGTGTGCCCAGGCCCAGAGCTACTTTGCTGGGCATGACTGTGTTTGACGTCTTGGGCCTGGAAGTCTGGTAGTAGTAGTATGATTTAAAGGTACAAAGTGAATGAAGTGTGCCCAGGCCCAGAGCTACTTTGCTGGGCATGACTGTGTTTGACCTCTTGGCTCTGGAAGTCTATTTCTAGGCTTATATAAAGGGTCAAACTTCTTGAAGTGTGCCCAGGCCCAGAGCTACTTTGCTGGGCATGACTGTGTTTGACCTCTGGGGCCTGGAAGTCTGGTAGTAGTAGTATGATTTAAAGGCACAAAGTGATTGAAGTGTGCCCAGGCCCAGAGCTACTTTGCTGGGCATGACTGTGTTTGACCTCTTGGGCCTGGAAGTCTGGTAGTAGTAGTAGTAGTAGTAGTAGTAGTAGTAGTAGTAGTATGATTTAAAGGTACAAAGTGAATGAAGTGTGCCCAGGCCCAGAGCTACTTTGCTGGGCATGACTGTGTTTGACGTCTTGGGCCTGGAAGTCTGGTAGTAGTAGTATGATTTAAAGGTACAAAGTGAATGAAGTGTGCCCAGGCCCAGAGCTACTTTGCTGGGCATGACTGTGTTTGACCTCTTGGCTCTGGAAGTCTATTTCTAGGCTTATATAAAGGGTCAAACTTCTTGAAGTGTGCCCAGGCCCAGAGCTACTTTGCTGGGCATGACTGTGTTTGACCTCTGGGGCCTGGAAGTCTGGTAGTAGTAGTATGATTTAAAGGCACAAAGTGATTGAAGTGTGCCCAGGCCCAGAGCTACTTTGCTGGGCATGAATGTGTTTGAACTCTTGGGCCTGGAAGTCTATTTCTAGGCTTATATAAAGGGTCAAACTTCTTGAAGTGTGCCCAGGCCCAGAGCTACTTTGCTGGGCATGACTGTGTTTGACCTCTTGGGCCTGGAAGTCTGGTAGTAGTAGTAGTAGTAGTAGTAGTAGTAGTAGTAGTAGTAGTAGTAGTATGATTTAAAGGTACAAAGTGAATGAAGTGTGCCCAGGCCCACAGCTACTTTGCTGGGCATGACTGTGTTTGACCTCTTGGGCCTGAAAGTCTATTTCTAGGCTTATATAAAGGGTCAAACTTCTTGAAGTGTGCCCAGGCCCAGAGCTACTTTGCTGGGCATGACTGTGTTTGACCTCTGGGGCCTGGAAGTCTGGTAGTAGTAGTATGATTTAAAGACACAAAGTGATTGAAGTGTGCCCAGGCCCAGAGCTACTTTGCTGGGCATGAATGTGTTTGAACTCTTGGGCCTGGAAGTCTGGTAGTAGTAGTATGATTTAAAGGTACAAAGTGAATGAAGTGTGCCCAGGCCCAGAGCTACTTTGCTGTGCATGACTGTGTTTGACCTCTTGGCTCTGGAAGTCTATTTCTAGGCTTATATAAAGGGTCAAACTTCTTGAAGTGTGCCCAGGCCCAGAGCTACTTTGCTGGGCATGACTGTGTTTGACCTCTGGGGCCTGGAAGTCTGGTAGTAGTAGTATGATTTAAAGGCACAAAGTGATTGAAGTGTGCCCAGGCCCAGAGCTACTTTGCTGGGCATGATTCTGTGACCTCTTGGGTCTGGAAATGTGGTACTTTGAAGGATTAAAAGAGTGAAACGGTCTGAAGTGTGCGCAGGTGTAAAGCAACCTTGCTAGGCATGAAGGTGTGACCTCCAGGGCCTGGAAGTCTGGTGGTAGTAGTAGTATGATTTAAAGGCACAAAGTGATTGAAGTGTGCCCAGGCCCAGAGCTACTTTGCTGGGCATGACTGTGTTTGACCTCTTGGGCCTGGAAGTCTGGTGGTAGTAGTAGTATGATTTAAAGGCACAAAGTGATTGAAGTGTGCCCAGGCCCAGAGCTACTTTGCTGGGCATGACTGTGTTTGACCTCTTGGCTCTGGAAGTCTATTTCTAGGCTTATATAAAGGGTCAAACTTCTTGAAGTGTGCCCAGGCCCAGAGCTACTTTGCTGGGCATGACTGTGTTTGACCTCTGGGGCCTGGAAGTCTGGTAGTAGTAGTATGATTTAAAGGCACAAAGTGATTGAAGTGTGCCCAGGCCCAGAGCTACTTTGCTGGGCATGAATGTGTTTGAACTCTTGGGCCTGGAAGTCTATTTCTAGGCTTATATAAAGGGTCAAACTTCTTGAAGTGTGCCCAGGCCCAGAGCTACTTTGCTGGGCATGACTGTGTTTGACCTCTTGGGCCTGGAAGTCTGGTAGTAGTAGTAGTAGTAGTAGTAGTAGTAGTAGTAGTAGTAGTAGTATGATTTAAAGGTACAAAGTGAATGAAGTGTGCCCAGGCCCACAGCTACTTTGCTGGGCATGACTGTGTTTGACCTCTTGGGCCTGAAAGTCTATTTCTAGGCTTATATAAAGGGTCAAACTTCTTGAAGTGTGCCCAGGCCCAGAGCTACTTTGCTGGGCATGACTGTGTTTGACCTCTGGGGCCTGGAAGTCTGGTAGTAGTAGTATGATTTAAAGACACAAAGTGATTGAAGTGTGCCCAGGCCCAGAGCTACTTTGCTGGGCATGAATGTGTTTGAACTCTTGGGCCTGGAAGTCTGGTAGTAGTAGTATGATTTAAAGGTACAAAGTGAATGAAGTGTGCCCAGGCCCAGAGCTACTTTGCTGTGCATGACTGTGTTTGACCTCTTGGCTCTGGAAGTCTATTTCTAGGCTTATATAAAGGGTCAAACTTCTTGAAGTGTGCCCAGGCCCAGAGCTACTTTGCTGGGCATGACTGTGTTTGACCTCTGGGGCCTGGAAGTCTGGTAGTAGTAGTATGATTTAAAGGCACAAAGTGATTGAAGTGTGCCCAGGCCCAGAGCTACTTTGCTGGGCATGATTCTGTGACCTCTTGGGTCTGGAAATGTGGTACTTTGAAGGATTAAAAGAGTGAAACGGTCTGAAGTGTGCGCAGGTGTAAAGCAACCTTGCTAGGCATGAAGGTGTGACCTCCAGGGCCTGGAAGTCTGGTGGTAGTAGTAGTATGATTTAAAGGCACAAAGTGATTGAAGTGTGCCCAGGCCCAGAGCTACTTTGCTGTGCATGACTGTGGTTGACCTCTTGGCCCTGGAAGTCTGGTGGTAGTAGTAGTATGATTTAAAGGCACAAAGTGAATGAAGTGTGCCCAGGCCCAGAGCTACTTTGCTGGGCATGAATGTGTTTGAACTCTTGGGCCTGGAAGTCTGGTAGTAGTAGTAGTAGTAGTAGTAGTAGTAGTAGTAGTATGATTTAAAGGCACAAAGTGCTTGAAGTGTGCCCAGGCCCAGAGCTACTTTGCTGTGCATGACTGTGTTTGACCTCTTGGCTCTGGAAGTCTATTTCTAGGCTTATATAAAGGGTCAAACTTCTTGAAGTGTGCCCAGGCCCAGAGCTACTTTGCTGTGTATGACTGTGTGACCTCTTGGCCCTGGAATTCTGGTGGTAGTAGTAGTATGATTTAAAGGCACAAAGTGAATGAAGTGTGCCCAGGCCCAGAGCTACTTTGCTGGGCATGACTGTGTTTGACCTCTTGGGCCTGGAAGTCTGGTAGTAGTAGTATGATTTAAAGGCACAAAGTGATTGAAGTGTGCCCAGGCCCAGAGCTACTTTGCTGGGCATGAATGTGTTTGAACTCTTGGGCCTGGAAGTCTATTTCTAGGCTTATATAAAGGGACAAACTTCTTGAAGTGTGCCCAGGCCCAGAGCTACTTTGCTGTGTATGACTGTGTGACCTCTTGGCCCTGGAATTCTGGTGGTAGTAGTAGTAGTAGTAGTATGATTTAAAGGTACAAAGTGAATGAAGTGTGCCCAGGCCCAGAGCCAGGCCTGGGCAGCAGGGGGCGCTCCTGGCCATGCCCAGCGAGTTTCGTGCGAATCGGACCTGGTCCGGAAGAGATACGAAGGGAAAACTCATTACTCGTCGGGGTGGCACATCCAGGCTCTCGACCCTCCCAAAGCGTCCGACCAGGGTGCACCCTGCCGGGCATGGTTAGCCGCCAGCCCCCTTCCTGGAGGTCTGGTTGGCACGGGGTTTTGATTTATCGGTTTCATATCTCTGGGCTCCTTGGGAGCAGAAAGTCGGTTGAGGGCCCTTTGGAAAGAGCCGGGGCTGCCGTTTAACGCTGTCCAAGCGGCAGGCGAAGCGCACCCACCGTTTTTACGCTATGATTTTTTAAAACCGCCGGGGCGGCAAACACAGGGCCGGTCGGGTTTGAAGACGAATATCTCTTCGGCCCTTGGGAGGAGAGAAGCAGCGCGGGTCACCTTTGAACGCGCTCGCTGCCAGGAACGTCTGGCGTAAAAGTTTCGTGGGAATCGGACGTTCCTAGGCTGAGAAGCGAGCGCCCGCCCTCGGGCGGTCGGGGGCCCCTTTCTCATTCCCCGTCTGGGCTAAAAATACGAGGTCGGACCCGATGGACTCGGGAGACTGGAGAGTACCAGGGAGACCCTGGAAGCAGGCGACCCGACCCACGCTTCGCTGTCTCCTCGGCCCTCGGGAGTAGAAGCGCGGGGACGGTGGCGTGGGCAGCAGGGGGCGCTCCTGGCCATGCCCAGCGAGTTTCGTGCGAATCGGACCTGGTCCGGAAGAGATACGAAGGGAAAACTCATTACTCGTCGGGGTGGCACATCCAGGCTCTCGACCCTCCCAAAGCGTCCGACCAGGGTGCACCCTGCCGGGCATGGTTAGCCGCCAGCCCCCTTCCTGGAGGTCTGGTTGGCACGGGGTTTTGATTTTTCGGTTTCATATCTCTGGGCTCCTTGGGAGCAGAAAGTCGGTTGAGGGCCCTTTGGAAAGAGCCGGGGCTGCCGTTTAACGCTGTCCAAGCGGCAGGCGAAGCGCACCCACCGTTTTTACGCTATGATTTTTTAAAACCGCCGGGGCGGCAAACACAGGGCCGGTCGGGTTTGAAGACGAATATCTCTTCGGCCCTTGGGAGGAGAGAAGCAGCGCGGGTCACCTTTGAACGCGCTCGCTGCCAGGAACGTCTGGCGTAAAAGTTTCGTGGGAATCGGACGTTCCTAGGCTGAGAAGCGAGCGCCCGCCCTCGGGCGGTCGGGGGCCCCTTTCTCATTCCCCGTCTGGGCTAAAAATACGAGGTCGGACCCGATGGACTCGGGAGACTGGAGAGTACCAGGGAGACCCTGGAAGCAGGCGACCCGACCCACGCTTCGCTGTCTCCTCGGCCCTCGGGAGTAGAAGCGCGGGGACGGTGGCGTGGGCAGCAGGGGGCGCTCCTGGCCATGCCCAGCGAGTTTCGTGCGAATCGGACCTGGTCCGGAAGAGATACGAAGGGAAAACTCATTACTCGTCGGGGTGGCACATCCAGGCTCTCGACCCTCCCAAAGCGTCCGACCAGGGTGCACCCTGCCGGGCATGGTTAGCCGCCAGCCCCCTTCCTGGAGGTCTGGTTGGCACGGGGTTTTGATTTATCGGTTTCATATCTCTGGGCTCCTTGGGAGCAGAAAGTCGGTTGAGGGCCCTTTGGAAAGAGCCGGGGCTGCCGTTTAACGCTGTCCAAGCGGCAGGCGAAGCGCACCCACCGTTTTTACGCTATGATTTTTTAAAACCGCCGGGGCGGCAAACACAGGGCCGGTCGGGTTTGAAGACGAATATCTCTTCGGCCCTTGGGAGGAGAGAAGCAGCGCGGGTCACCTTTGAACGCGCTCGCTGCCAGGAACGTCTGGCGTAAAAGTTTCGTGGGAATCGGACGTTCCTAGGCTGAGAAGCGAGCGCCCGCCCTCGGGTGGTCGGGGGCCCCTTTCTCATTCCCCGTCTGGGCTAAAAATACGAGGTCGGACCCGATGGACTCGGGAGACTGGAGAGTACCAGGGAGACCCTGGAAGCAGGCGACCCGACCCACGCTTCGCTGTCTCCTCGGCCCTCGGGAGTAGAAGCGCGGGGACGGTGGCGTGGGCAGCAGGGGGCGCTCCTGGCCATGCCCAGCGAGTTTCGTGCGAATCGGACCTGGTCCGGAAGAGATACGAAGGGAAAACTCATTACTCGTCGGGGTGGCACATCCAGGCTCTCGACCCTCCCAAAGTGTCCGACCAGGGTGCACCCTGCCGGGCTAAGAGAACAGCCAGGTGAACCCTGGAGGTTCCGAACTCCAGACCCCTGGACCCGACGGCTCAGTCCGCCTCAGGTGCACTACAGAGGTCCTCGGGCTGTCCCTGAGTGCATTAAAACGGAAATCAGAATTACTCCCCCGGGTGGCACTTCCAGGCTCTCGACCCTCCCAAAGTGTCCGACCAGGGTGCACCCTGCTGGGCATGGTTAGCCGCCAGCCCCCTTCCTGGAGGTCTGGTTGGCACGGGGTTTTGCAAATAGGTCCCGTCGGGTATATGGGAGAGCAAAGAGAATCAATGGGGTCCAAGCACTAAATTCATCCAGTGGCGTTCTCTGGAAGCCCAAGGGGAGTCCGAGGGGTGTTCGGCCGGCAAGGGGAGCTCTCCCTCGGACACATGATCAAACGCCTGTCCCCTACCGGAAAGTGGTGTGCTCTGGATGCCCCCCCCCCCCCCATCCCCCGAGGGGGGTGCTTATCCCGCGAGGGGAGCCCTCCTCGGGTTAAGTGAACCATCATGCCGATTCCCCTATGGAAGTGGGCACATCCAGGCACACAGTCTGCTTTGCTCTCCCCGACCCGAGTGCGTCTGTTGGGCTGAGTGTACGCCCAGGCAACTGGATCCAATGGCTCAGTCCGCCGCAGCGTGCTTCGACGATGGGTCGTACAGCCATGCCACCAGGGTGGGCGTGTTTGTAAATGTACCAGTGGATTCTCGTCGGCCTGCCACATCCATGGTATCGACCCACCAGGCCTGTCCGACCAGGGGTTGACCCTGGACGGGCACGGTCTGTGGTTTGGCCCTTGTCCTAGATGAAATCGGGCACGGGGTTTTCTGGCCAGGTACCATCGGGTTACTGGGAGAGCGGCTTCGGTCTCCAGGTGAGACCAATGGTGAAGCAGCACGAGGCAATGGAGAGCATGCAAAGCGATGGGGAAGCCATGCACGGCAATGGCCACGAAAAAAAAAAAAAAATCACCACGGAAGGAACGTGAAGAACAAGGAGGAGTGTAGTGACACTGCCCAAAGCTGCCCGGTGTTGCAGGGGTCTATTGGTGTGTTGCTTCCTTGTTTGGTAGAGTGGAGTACCAGACCCGCCAGGGGTAGGCAAACCATTCCCCCTACGGTAAGTGAGGAGCCAGCCATTTGACGAGCGGGTGTCCACGTGTACGGGTGCGAGCGCTATCCCCCCACACGGGGTTAGGCCACGGCCTTAGGTGGACGTCTGCCGACCAGCCCCGGCTGATCCAGAACTTCTGATGTGGAGAGCGGTTTTGACAGATCCTCCCTGGTTCTAGCGGGTCAAGCCTCTGATGGGGGGTGGGGGTTATTTGTAACCCATCCCAGAACTCTCTGGGGGAGACTCAGACGGCCAGTCTGTCTACTCAGTTGTCCTATACTGGTGTCTGTGGTTTGGGAGGAAGGGAGTGCCCTGCTTTGTTGGCCTCCTCTTCAAACCTACCTGGGCCCACGAATCACTCTTCTTGGTTACATCACGAAACGTAGGTTGAGCGAGGCTAGGGGGGAGGGAATTCGACGAGGTCTTTCCCTTGTCCCCCCACCAGCGGCCCACGAAAATCAAAACGGCGTGAAGAGAGGGAACGCCGAAAGCACCTGGAGTCGGCCGTCCGCACCTCCGGAGGAGGTGGACGGGGTACGGTGCGGGCATGACCGGATGGGACAGCTTTGCATCAAGGTGAGAGGTCGGCGTCCGAAGGCCAGAGGGCGGTGCGCGAGCACGTTTACACTGGCCGCGGAAGCTGTCCTGGGTAGCCCTGTATGGCGTCTGGACCTGACGGCGCACGCACTTACAACCCGCTGCTTCCTAGCCCCCGGAAGGGGAGGCGGATGTCACTCGTGGTTCATCCCAGACCACGGTGCAAACTACCTGGTTGATCCTGCCAGTAACATATGCTTGTCTCAAAGATTAAGCCATGCAGGTCTAAGTGCACACGGCCGGTACAGTGAAACTGCGAATGGCTCATTAAATCAGTTATGGTTCCTTTGATCGCTCCACACGTTACTCGGATAACTGTGGTAATTCTAGAGCTAATACATGCAAACGAGCGCTGACCCTTCGGGGGATGCGTGCATTTATCAGACCCAAAACCCATCCGGGGGGCTCGGGCCCCCCGGCCGCTTTGGTGACTCTAGATAACCTCGGGCCGATCGCGCGCCCTCCGCGGCGGCGACGTCTCATTCGAATGTCTGCCCTATCAACTTTCGATGGTACCATAGTCGGCTACCATGGTGACCACGGGTAACGGGGAATCAGGGTTCGATTCCGGAGAGGGAGCCTGAGAAACGGCTACCACATCCAAGGAAGGCAGCAGGCGCGCAAATTACCCATTCCCGACACGGGGAGGTAGTGACGAAAAATAACGATACAGGTCTCTTTCGAGGCCCTGTAATCGGAATGAGCGTATCCTAAACCCATGGGTGAGGACCCATTGGAGGGCAAGTCTGGTGCCAGCAGCCGCGGTAATTCCAGCTCCAATAGCGTATATTAAAGTTGCTGCAGTTAAAAAGCTCGTAGTTGGATGTCGGGAGTGGGCTGGCGGTCCGCCGCGAGGCGTGCCACCGCCTGTCTCAGACCCTGTCTCCCGGTGCCCCCCGGATGCCCTTGGCTGGGTGTCCGGACGGGGCTCGGAGCGTTTACTTTGAAAAAATTAGAGTGTTCAAAGCGGGCCCGCTTCTCGCCTGAATACCTGAGCTAGGAATAATGGAATAGGACTCCGGTTCTATTTTGTGGGTTTCCTGAACCAGGGCCATGATTAAGAGGGACGGCCGGGGGCATTCGTATTGCGCCGCTAGAGGTGAAATTCTTGGACCGGCGCAAGACGGACGAAAGCGAAAGCATTTGCCAAGAATGTTTTCATTAATCAAGAACGAAAGTCGGAGGTTCGAAGACGATCAGATACCGTCGTAGTTCCGACCGTAAACTATGCCGACCCGCGATCCGGCGGCGTTATTCCCATGACCCGCCGGGCAGCGTGAGGGAAACCACGAGTCTGTGGGTTCCGGGGGGAGTATGGTTGCAAAGCTGAAACTTAAAGGAATTGACGGAAGGGCACCACCAGGAGTGGAGCCTGCGGCTTAATTTGACTCAACACGGGAAACCTCACCCGGCCCGGACACGGAAAGGATTGACAGATTGATAGCTCTTTCTCGATTCTGTGGGTGGTGGTGCATGGCCGTTCTTAGTTGGTGGAGCGATTTGTCTGGTTAATTCCGATAACGAACGAGACTCCGGCATGCTAAATAGTTACGCGGCCCTCCGCGGTCGGCGTCAAACTTCTTAGAGGGACAAGTGGCGTTCAGCCACGCGAGATGGAGCAATAACAGGTCTGTGATGCCCTTAGATGTCCGGGGCTGCACGCGCGCCACAATGGTTGGATCAGCGTGTGCCTACCCTACACCGAGAGGTGCGGGTAATCCGCTGAACCCCATTCGTGATGGGGACTGGGGATTGCAATTATTCCCCATGAACGAGGAATTCCCAGTAAGCGCGGGTCATAAGCTCGCGTTGATTAAGTCCCTGCCCTTTGTACACACCGCCCGTCGCTACTACCGATCGGATGGTTTAGTGAGGTCCTCGGATCGGCCCCGCCGGGGCTCCTCGCGGGCCTTGGCGGAGCGCCGAGAAGTCGATCAAACTTGACTATCTAGAGGAAGTAAAAGTCGTAACAAGGTTTTCGTAGGTGAACCTGCGAAAGGATCATTAACGGGTAACGCTGTCCGGCGTGCCTCCTCTCCCGACCCCCTCGACTTCGCCGTCCCCCCGCGTCGGGGCCCAGGGTCGAAAGGGTCTTCGGGGTTGCTGTTACACGTGGTCGCTTGCAGGTCAGGCTGGACAGAAGGCATAAAGGAGGAGCCTAGTCCCTCCCACCCCTTCCTCGTCCTCCGCCTCTTCCTCCGCGTCGTCCTTCAGCACCCCCCCCCCGCAGGCCCCGGTATTCTCTGGGTTCCAGCGCGAGAGACGCGTCGTTCAAAAAACTCGGCGTCCCCGCTCGTCGGGCGAAGGCCGGTTTCCCCTCACCTTGCCGGCAGGAGAAGCGCCTGCGAGTCGAGCGGGTCGTACGGGTCCGTCCCGCGCCCTCCCTCTCGCTCGCACGGCCGCTGCCTCCGTCCACCGCGAGGGGTTTTCCTATTTTGTTGTCCTTGTCATTCATCCCCGTCCCCTTGCTCGCTGACGAGCGGACTTTCCGGGGGGGGTTGCGAGCGCTGCTCCTCGTGGGGCAGGCCATGGCCCTTCCTGTGTTCGTCCGCCCACCGGCGTCCTGGGGCGTGGTGGTGGTGGGTGGCGCAGCCGGTTCCCCTGCTTCTCTCTCTCAGAAAGGAGTCTCAGGGGGACCCCCGGCAGGTACCTAGGGCTTGGCCCACGCTACGTGAGTTCCACCCCTTTCGAGGGGTCGGACGGGGCGGGCGCGGAGGGCCGCGGTTCAAAGACTGACTCGTCTGCCACGTGGGGCGTGTGGGCAAAGCGCAACCCCGCGCCCGTTTCAACACTCGCAGACGGGGGCGCCTGACCGGTTGGTGAAACCTTTTAAACCTGTCTTTGTAGTCGTGGTGAAAGACCTAAACTGAGCCTGAAATAAAAGAGTACAACTCTTAGCGGTGGATCACTTGGCTCGTGCGTCGATGAAGAACGCAGCCAGCTGCGAGAACTAATGTGAATTGCAGGACACATTGATCATCGACATTTCGAACGCACATTGCGGCCC
The DNA here is from genome assembly GCF_041902795.1 of Electrophorus electricus. Taxonomy (NCBI): domain Eukaryota; kingdom Metazoa; phylum Chordata; class Actinopteri; order Gymnotiformes; family Gymnotidae; genus Electrophorus; species Electrophorus electricus. The sequence continues at coordinate 169,904 of NW_027658417.1, forward strand.
CGGGTCCATCCCGGGGCTACGCCTGTCTGAGGGTCGCTATTCCTATCTGTCGGACCTGCCTTCTCAGGCGGGACCGCGGTTGGAGGTTCGTAGGTGG
>NW_027658417.1:177500-182961 GCF_041902795.1 Electrophorus electricus
GTCTTGGGCCTGGAAGTCTGGTAGTAGTAGTATGATTTAAAGGTACAAAGTGAATGAAGTGTGCCCAGGCCCAGAGCTACTTTGCTGGGCATGACTGTGTTTGACCTCTTGGCTCTGGAAGTCTATTTCTAGGCTTATATAAAGGGTCAAACTTCTTGAAGTGTGCCCAGGCCCAGAGCTACTTTGCTGGGCATGACTGTGTTTGACCTCTGGGGCCTGGAAGTCTGGTAGTAGTAGTATGATTTAAAGGCACAAAGTGATTGAAGTGTGCCCAGGCCCAGAGCTACTTTGCTGGGCATGAATGTGTTTGAACTCTTGGGCCTGGAAGTCTGGTAGTAGTAGTATGATTTAAAGGCACAAAGTGAATGAAGTGTGCCCAGGCCCAGAGCTACTTTGCTGGGCATGACTGTGTTTGACCTCTTGGCTCTGGAAGTCTATTTCTAGGCTTATATACAGGGTCAAACATCTTGAAGTGTGCCCAGGCCCAGAGCTACTTTGCTGGGCATGAATGTGTTTGAACTCTTGGGCCTGGAAGTCTGGTAGTAGTAGTATGATTTAAAGGCACAAAGTGATTGAAGTGTGCCCAGGCCCAGAGCTACTTTGCTGGGCATGACTGTGTTTGACCTCTTGGGCCTGGAAGTCTGGTAGTAGTAGTATGATTTAAAGGCACAAAGTGATTGAAGTGTGCCCAGGCCCAGAGCTACTTTGCTGGGCATGAATGTGTTTGACCTCTTGGGCCTGGAAGTCTGGTGGTAGTAGTAGTATGATTTAAAGGCACAAAGTGAATGAAGTGTGCCCAGGCCCAGAGCTACTTTGCTGTGCATGACTGTGTTTGACCTCTTGGCTCTGGAAGTCTATTTCTAGGCTTATATAAAGGGTCAAACTTCTTGAAGTGTGCCCAGGCCCAGAGCTACTTTGCTGGGCATGACTGTGTTTGACCTCTGGGGCCTGGAAGTCTGGTAGTAGTAGTATGATTTAAAGGCACAAAGTGATTGAAGTGTGCCCAGGCCCAGAGCTACTTTGCTGGGCATGAATGTGTTTGAACTCTTGGGCCTGGAAGTCTGGTAGTAGTAGTATGATTTAAAGGCACAAAGTGAATGAAGTGTGCCCAGGCCCAGAGCTACTTTGCTGGGCATGACTGTGTTTGACCTCTTGGCTCTGGAAGTCTATTTCTAGGCTTATATACAGGGTCAAACATCTTGAAGTGTGCCCAGGCCCAGAGCTACTTTGCTGGGCATGAATGTGTTTGAACTCTTGGGCCTGGAAGTCTGGTAGTAGTAGTATGATTTAAAGGCACAAAGTGATTGAAGTGTGCCCAGGCCCAGAGCTACTTTGCTGGGCATGACTGTGTTTGACCTCTTGGCTCTGGAAGTCTATTTCTAGGCTTATATAAAGGGTCAAACATCTTGAAGTGTGCCCAGGCCCAGAGCTACTTTGCTGGGCATGAATGTGTTTGAACTTTTGGGCCTGGAAGTCTGGTAGTAGTAGTATGATTTAAAGGCACAAAGTGATTGAAGTGTGCCCAGGCCCAGAGCTACTTTGCTGGGCATGACTGTGTTTGACCTCTTGGGCCTGGAAGTCTGGTGGTAGTAGTAGTATGATTTAAAGGCACAAAGTGATTGAAGTGTGCCCAGGCCCAGAGCTACTTTGCTGGGCATGAATGTGTTTGAACTCTTGGGCCTGGAAGTCTATTTCTAGGCTTATATAAAGGGTCAAACATCTTGAAGTGTGCCCAGGCCCAGAGCTACTTTGCTGTGCATGACTGTGGTTGACCTCTTGGCCCTGGAAGTCTGGTGGTAGTAGTAGTATGATTTAAAGGCACAAAGTGAATGAAGTGTGCCCAGGCCCAGAGCTACTTTGCTGGGCATGAATGTGTTTGAACTCTTGGGCCTGGAAGTCTGGTAGTAGTAGTATGATTTAAAGGCACAAAGTGATTGAAGTGTGCCCAGGCCCAGAGCTACTTTGCTGGGCATGACTGTGTTTGACCTCTTGGGCCTGGAAGTCTGGTGGTAGTAGTAGTATGATTTAAAGGCACAAAGTGAATGAAGTGTGCCCAGGCCCAGAGCTACTTTGCTGGGCATGAATGTGTTTGAACTCTTGGGCCTGGAAGTCTGGTAGTAGTAGTAGTAGTAGTAGTAGTAGTAGTAGTAGTAGTAGTATGATTTAAAGGTACAAAGTGAATGAAGTGTGCCCAGGCCCACAGCTACTTTGCTGGGCATGACTGTGTTTGACCTCTTGGGCCTGAAAGTCTATTTCTAGGCTTATATAAAGGGTCAAACTTCTTGAAGTGTGCCCAGGCCCAGATCTACTTTGCTGGGCATGACTGTGTTTGACCTCTTGGGCCTGGAAGTCTGGTAGTAGTAGTAGTAGTAGTAGTAGTAGTATGATTTAAAGGTACAAAGTGAATGAAGTGTGCCCAGGCCCAGAGCTACTTTGCTGGGCATGACTGTGTTTGACCTCTTGGGCCTGGAAGTCTATTTCTAGGCTTATATAAAGGGTCAAACTTCTTGAAGTGTGCCCAGGCCCAGAGCTACTTTGCTGGGCATGACTGTGTTTGACCTCTTGGGTCTGGAAGTCTGGTGGTAGTAGTAGTAGTATGATTTAAAGGCACAAAGTGATTGAAGTGTGCCCAGGCCCAGAGCTACTTTGCTGGGCATGAATGTGTTTGAACTCTTGGGCCTGGAAGTCTGGTAGTAGTAGTATGATTTAAAGGCACAAAGTGATTGAAGTGTGCCCAGGCCCAGAGCTACTTTGCTGGGCATGACTGTGTTTGACCTCTTGGGCCTGGAAGTCTGGTGGTAGTAGTAGTATGATTTAAAGGCACAAAGTGATTGAAGTGTGCCCAGGCCCAGAGCTACTTTGCTGGGCATGAATGTGTTTGAACTCTTGGGCCTGGAAGTCTGGTAGTAGTAGTAGTAGTAGTAGTAGTAGTAGTAGTAGTAGTAGTAGTAGTATGATTTAAAGGTACAAAGTGAATGAAGTGTGCCCAGGCCCAGAGCTACTTTGCTGGGCATGACTGTGTTTGACGTCTTGGGCCTGGAAGTCTGGTAGTAGTAGTATGATTTAAAGGTACAAAGTGAATGAAGTGTGCCCAGGCCCAGAGCTACTTTGCTGGGCATGACTGTGTTTGACCTCTTGGCTCTGGAAGTCTATTTCTAGGCTTATATAAAGGGTCAAACTTCTTGAAGTGTGCCCAGGCCCAGAGCTACTTTGCTGGGCATGACTGTGTTTGACCTCTGGGGCCTGGAAGTCTGGTAGTAGTAGTATGATTTAAAGGCACAAAGTGATTGAAGTGTGCCCAGGCCCAGAGCTACTTTGCTGGGCATGAATGTGTTTGAACTCTTGGGCCTGGAAGTCTGGTAGTAGTAGTATGATTTAAAGGCACAAAGTGAATGAAGTGTGCCCAGGCCCAGAGCTACTTTGCTGGGCATGACTGTGTTTGACCTCTTGGCTCTGGAAGTCTATTTCTAGGCTTATATACAGGGTCAAACATCTTGAAGTGTGCCCAGGCCCAGAGCTACTTTGCTGGGCATGAATGTGTTTGAACTCTTGGGCCTGGAAGTCTGGTAGTAGTAGTATGATTTAAAGGCACAAAGTGATTGAAGTGTGCCCAGGCCCAGAGCTACTTTGCTGGGCATGACTGTGTTTGACCTCTTGGGCCTGGAAGTCTGGTAGTAGTAGTATGATTTAAAGGCACAAAGTGATTGAAGTGTGCCCAGGCCCAGAGCTACTTTGCTGGGCATGAATGTGTTTGACCTCTTGGGCCTGGAAGTCTGGTGGTAGTAGTAGTATGATTTAAAGGCACAAAGTGAATGAAGTGTGCCCAGGCCCAGAGCTACTTTGCTGTGCATGACTGTGTTTGACCTCTTGGCTCTGGAAGTCTATTTCTAGGCTTATATAAAGGGTCAAACTTCTTGAAGTGTGCCCAGGCCCAGAGCTACTTTGCTGGGCATGACTGTGTTTGACCTCTGGGGCCTGGAAGTCTGGTAGTAGTAGTATGATTTAAAGGCACAAAGTGATTGAAGTGTGCCCAGGCCCAGAGCTACTTTGCTGGGCATGAATGTGTTTGAACTCTTGGGCCTGGAAGTCTGGTAGTAGTAGTATGATTTAAAGGCACAAAGTGAATGAAGTGTGCCCAGGCCCAGAGCTACTTTGCTGGGCATGACTGTGTTTGACCTCTTGGCTCTGGAAGTCTATTTCTAGGCTTATATACAGGGTCAAACATCTTGAAGTGTGCCCAGGCCCAGAGCTACTTTGCTGGGCATGAATGTGTTTGAACTCTTGGGCCTGGAAGTCTGGTAGTAGTAGTATGATTTAAAGGCACAAAGTGATTGAAGTGTGCCCAGGCCCAGAGCTACTTTGCTGGGCATGACTGTGTTTGACCTCTTGGCTCTGGAAGTCTATTTCTAGGCTTATATAAAGGGTCAAACATCTTGAAGTGTGCCCAGGCCCAGAGCTACTTTGCTGGGCATGAATGTGTTTGAACTTTTGGGCCTGGAAGTCTGGTAGTAGTAGTATGATTTAAAGGCACAAAGTGATTGAAGTGTGCCCAGGCCCAGAGCTACTTTGCTGGGCATGACTGTGTTTGACCTCTTGGGCCTGGAAGTCTGGTGGTAGTAGTAGTATGATTTAAAGGCACAAAGTGATTGAAGTGTGCCCAGGCCCAGAGCTACTTTGCTGGGCATGAATGTGTTTGAACTCTTGGGCCTGGAAGTCTATTTCTAGGCTTATATAAAGGGTCAAACATCTTGAAGTGTGCCCAGGCCCAGAGCTACTTTGCTGTGCATGACTGTGGTTGACCTCTTGGCCCTGGAAGTCTGGTGGTAGTAGTAGTATGATTTAAAGGCACAAAGTGAATGAAGTGTGCCCAGGCCCAGAGCTACTTTGCTGGGCATGAATGTGTTTGAACTCTTGGGCCTGGAAGTCTGGTAGTAGTAGTATGATTTAAAGGCACAAAGTGATTGAAGTGTGCCCAGGCCCAGAGCTACTTTGCTGGGCATGACTGTGTTTGACCTCTTGGGCCTGGAAGTCTGGTGGTAGTAGTAGTATGATTTAAAGGCACAAAGTGAATGAAGTGTGCCCAGGCCCAGAGCTACTTTGCTGGGCATGAATGTGTTTGAACTCTTGGGCCTGGAAGTCTGGTAGTAGTAGTAGTAGTAGTAGTAGTAGTAGTAGTAGTAGTAGTATGATTTAAAGGTACAAAGTGAATGAAGTGTGCCCAGGCCCACAGCTACTTTGCTGGGCATGACTGTGTTTGACCTCTTGGGCCTGAAAGTCTATTTCTAGGCTTATATAAAGGGTCAAACTTCTTGAAGTGTGCCCAGGCCCAGATCTACTTTGCTGGGCATGACTGTGTTTGACCTCTTGGGCCTGGAAGTCTGGTAGTAGTAGTAGTAGTAGTAGTAGTAGTATGATTTAAAGGTACAAAGTGAATGAAGTGTGCCCAGGCCCAGAGCTACTT
>NW_027658418.1:0-182262 GCF_041902795.1 Electrophorus electricus
TTTATTTTTTCAGTTTCAATGTTTCAATGAGACTCAGGAGACTCCAGCATAAGCAGAAGCTCCAAGTTGTCGATCTCCAGGAGCAAACCCGTCCCTGCAAGGTTGGGGTGCATGTTCTGGATCACGGGAAACAGACCATCGATCACCCAACATCTGCTTCTGCTCCTGCGGAGGTTCCAGATCCAGCACGGAGGCAGTGAGAGGTTCCTGGCCCAGAGATTGGTCTGCAGCGGGCCTGATGGTACTCGGCATGTATTGGAAATGCTGTGGCTGAATGCTGTGCGTAGCCCAGCGGGTGCTGGGGTGGAGCTGTGCCAGTTGCCTGCTCGGGTAGCAGGTAGCCCAGTTCTGAGCCTGTGGAATGGCCATCATGAAGTAGCCGGAGGGCGGGGCGGGCTGGTAGGGGTTGAGCACTGGGTTGCGCACGGCACTCACGCTGGCCATGCGCTGCATGTACTGGTGGGTGAGGTGGGCCTGCCGCTCCTCCTTGCGCTGCGCCAGGGCCACGTACAGCGGCTTGGTGCCTACGATGCACCCGTTCATCTCCTTCATTGCCTCGGTGGCCTCCTCCGGCGAGGAGAAACACACAAAGCCGAACCCTTTGGAGCGGCCGCCCTCCGTCATCACCTTGGCACTCGTGATTGTCCCGAATAGAGAGAACTCTTTACGCAGACGCTCGTCGTCCAGACTGTCGTCTAGGTTTTTAACGTACAGGTTCACTCCCTGGTAGCGAGTCGTGCCGTCCTGCTTCATCTGCTCAAACTTGCGTTTGAGCTCTGTCTGCCTCTCGCCTTTCTTCTGGGCACGAGCCACATACAGCTGCTTCCCATTCAACTTCTTCCCGTTCATCTCATCCACAGCCCTTTTGGCATCCTCGTGCCTCTCGAAGCTCACAAAGCCAAAGCCCTTGGACTTGCCGCTCTCGTCTGTCATGACGCGACGGCTCAGCGTTGGGCCGAACTTGCTGAAGATCTCATTTAGCTTGTTGTCGTCCATGTCCTCCCAAGTATGAGATATTATTTCCATCAGGCTCAGGACCATCTCTTTAGGATAAGGTCAAGAGAAATCTCTTGGAATGTGGTGTTAACAGGTTCCAACTGGTGTGGGTGTTTTATATTACTTTGCATATATTGACAAATGTATGGTTTGGATGCAATGGACGTGAAGACAAACGCAAATATGTAAAGGAATGTGGGGTGAATACATAACCACTACTGAAAAATGTATGAAAATGTGGGTTCTCTGATTTTTAGACATTCTCCAGAGGGTGCCTCAATAATGCGTGTTAATGTTAACCTACAATAAAGTACGTGCACAGTTATGCTATTTAACCAATTCTGAAGTCTGCATTTTTATTTAATATTTGAATTGAACTTTAAAACTAGCCGACTGGGCACCTAGGAACCACATACTGTTGCTATGTGCAGAGATGTGGGCTTGCAGCCCATTGTTGGGCAGAGTCCATCGCACTGCTCCAATAGACCTGCTCTGACTGCTACTTTCCCACGTCGGCAGTCGAAGTCGTTTCTCCTTCACAATGCTTTTCACCTGGTTGGCCAGTTTCACCGTCTCAGTAGACAAGCTAAAAGAAACTGTTGGCAGCCTCTCGTTGCTCCTGTAATATGACCGTCGCCAGACCAGAGAGTGGAACTGGATGGCAGTGTGGCACTTGCAGCTGCAGTTTGTTTGCTTCAAGATTTAATACGTGTAAGTGACCTTTGCTTCTCGTCCTGTCTTTACTGGTTTGTTAATAAGGTCATTTGAAATTGTGTTGTACATAAAGGAATATTACAGAATTATTCTCTATTTTAAGCTACACTGTGGGGTTTTGTTTTTTTGATCTTTACATTTATATTAATGCAACCCAATACACTTATCTAATGATCAGCTATGACCTGTAAGAACTGACAATCTGAACATTCAAACTTTAAGAGGAATAAAAACAAAAAAATGATCAGCTGTTCATGTCAAAATCTGTAATATGTAATAGAAATAACTGTAATATGTTCAATATAACTGTAATATGTTCAATTACCACCATGTAACATATAACTGTAAATATGTCAATTGCAAGATGGGACTGTACATTCTGTACATACATATATAAATATCCATATATACATTGTACATATAAACATAATATATATATATATATATATATTGTACATGCACTATTAATATATTTTTGTATATATATAGAATATATTTCTCTATGCACCCCTGTTTTTCTTTTTCCTCAGATTGGACAGAGCACTCAACCATTTCACTGTGAGTTATACTGTGTATGACTATGTATGCGACAAATAAACCAAACTTGAAATGATTTTACCTTTTTCTGTCGTTTTCATTTTAAGCTTAGAATAACCAAGGCCTGGACTTTGTAAGGTGGTTTTGAATCCAGGTCAGCTAGGTGAGGACACCAATAGCTTACTGGGTAAGCAGCCACACTCTAACAATGGTGGGCTCGTGTGCAGAACAGTTAGAGCTTGGATCAAGCAAAACAAGAGGAAAAAACGAAACACCTCGGTGAGCGTGGAAAAGGGGAGAACAAAGAACGCCACGGAAAGAAATGGCAACCCCGATGCACTGGGGAAAACTCGAACTAAAAGTTCCCAAACAAAACCAGAAAACGGGGAGAAACTTGAATGGCTAAGGGAAGCCTCAGGAGAGAGACAGACTCGAGAGGGGAAAACTGGAGAAGGGAGGGGACGTGTAAAAACACTGACACCCTCGCAGAACAGAAAAGAGGCATAGCACAAGGGCTCACAGACCTCAATACCCAGAGTTACCGGCTAGGAGCTTGGCTCAAAACTTTATCAAAAACCCAGCACTGAATGATTGGGTCACTGGGCTTATATAAGGTCTAGCCCAGCTGTTGGGTGTTGATCCTGATCAGTGGCGTGGTTGACTCGACGCCTCCCTCTGGTCGAGGGGGCCTCGGCCTGGTGCCAACCCTTACAGGCTTGATGTCTACAGACATGGCAAAAATATTTCAATGTTCAATGCATTTCAGTTTCAATGTTTATTTTTTTCAGTTAAAATGTTAATTTTTTTTACTGCTTATTCTTCCATTAGACAGCCAGAAGCGCAGCACTGGTTAAAGTTTTTGAGCGGCTTCCTGCGCGCACTGGTCCTGGAGCACAGCGACTGCCTCATCCACCTTAGGGTGCAGAGACTCAGGAGACTCCAGCATATGCAGTAGCTCCGAGTTGTCCAGTTCCAGGAACAGACCCGTGATCTTCCCTGCAAGGGTGGGCTGCATGTTCTGGATCAGGGGAAACAGACGCTCACCCAGTATCTGCTTCTGCTCCTGTGGAGGTGCAGCAGCCAGCATGGAGGCACTGAGAGGTTCCTGACCCTGCACATGGACCGCAGCCAGCTGCACGGGCACCTGGAGCTCTGCCCCCAGGTGCTGCTGTGGGTTGAGAAACATAAATGTTTTATAATTGATTTGACTGATAAATGGTAAGTTCGACATTTATATCTAAGGGCTGTGTGCCCAGGTGTTGCTGTGGGCTGTGAACGCCTGAGGTGGTTTTGTACTGTGGTACTGCTCTCACCAGCGACGCCTTGTTGGCAGCTTCCGCGCTGGCCATCCCTGTCCCCGGAGCCTCAGATGCCATGGTCTGATAGGCCATCGTGCGTGGGACCTGGCAGGCGGTGGTTGGTCTGATGGCGCTGAAGGCCTGCGGGCAGGATGCGGCTGGACCGATGGCACTCGGCATATCCTGGACTTGCTGTGGGTGGACGCACTGCATGGCCCAGCAAGGGCTGGGGAGGAGTTGTGCCAGCTGGCTGCTTGCGCAGTAGGCAGGCCAGTTCTGAGCTTGTGGAATGGCTTCCATGTTGTAGCCGGAGGGCGGGGCAGGCTGGTAGGGGTTGAGCACGAGGTTGGGCAAGGCACTCACGCTGGCCGTGCGCTTCATGTACTTGTTGGAGAGGTGGGCCTGCCGCTCCTCCTTGCGCTGCGCCAGAGCCACGTACAGCGGCTTGGTGCCTACAACGCGCCCATTCATCTCCGTCATGGCCGTGGCGGCCTCCTCCGGCGAGGAGAAACACACGAAGCCAAACCCTTTGGAGCGGCCGCCCTCCATCATCACCTTGGCACTTGTGATGGTCCCGAACGGAGAGAACTCCTTACGTAGACGCGCGTCGTCCAGACCGTCGTCTAGGTTCTTGACGTACAGGTTGTCTCCCTGGTAGCGAGTCATACCGTCCTGCTTCATCTGCTCAAACTTTCGTTTCAGCCCTGTCTGCCTCTCGCCTTTCTTCTGGGCATAACCCACATACACCTTCTTCCCATTCAGCTCCTTCCCATTTATCTCATCCACAGCCCTCTGGGCATCCTCGTGCCTCTCGAAGTTCACAAAGCCAAAGCCCTTGGACTTGCCGCTCTCGTCGGTCATGACGCGAGTGCTCAGCGTTTGGCCAAACTTGCTGAAGATCTCCTTCAGCTTGTCGTCGTCCATGTCCTCTCCAAAGTTCTTGACGTACACATTGGTGAACTTTTTGGCCCTGGCCGCCATCTCAGCCTCACGCTCCTTGCGAGACTTGAAGTGGCCAATGAACACTTTGCGGTCATTGAGCAACATGCCATTAAGTCTCTCAATTGCTCTCTCCGCAGCCTCACGGGTCTCAAAGTGCACAAAGCCGTAGCCCTTAGAGCCATTCTCGTCACACACCACCTTGCTGGAAAGGATGTTCCCAAAGGCAGAGAATGTGTCGTAAAGAGCTTTGCTGTCAATAGACTTGTCAAGGTTCTTGATGAAGATGTTGCCAACTCCACTCTTCCTCAGAGAGGGGTCTCTCTGGGACCACATAATTTGCACAGGTCTGCCTTTGATGATGTTAAAGTTCATAGTGTCCAAAGCACGCTCAGCATCTGCCTGCTGCTGAAAGTTCACGTATGCGTATCCAAGTGAGCGGAGGGTCATCGCGTCCCTGCAAATCCGTACGGAGACTATTGGGCCAGCAGGACTGAATTTCTCGTATAGCATTTCCTCGGTAATATCTGAAGGTCTCCGACGTACAACGAGGCCATCGGATAACTTGGAGCACATGGATTCATCTTCGTGAGCCAAATGATCTAACTACACGAATTATAAAACAGTTTTTCAAAATGAACCAGCATTCAACAGTGCCAAAATGTTTAATGGAAGAATTTAGCTTCATAATGGAGATCAACCACAACTTGCTTTTTATGTAACAGTGGACGTTCTTTTAAAAAACATTTAACCGAACGCGTTAATAGCGTGAATGCGAGGCTTGGGTCTGTTTTAGTCTATTAACTATACTAGGCTTTAACAACGCCTAATATTTCAATATATTAGCTAGTTAAAGCATTTTTCGAAAATCGTCCATATGCTGGTCACACTGGATCATTAAATAAATACTAATAGTTTGATAAACGCAGCAACCTTCATTTTCATTAGCCTAATGCTAGGCAACATAAATCGCATTAACGTTAGTTATTGAATGTATCAAAAGTAAACATTTAGAAGGCCTAAAAAATCTAATATGTAAATCATAACTAAATATTTTATTTAAAGTACGTGCGAAATATTGAAAATTTATAAATTTGTTTTTGCTTTACCCCCCCGCCCCCGACCATCGGAGGACTTTTATATATATATATAAACTTATCGGAGGAACTTTATATATATATATATATATATATATATATATATATATATATATATATATATATATATATATATATATATATATATATATATATATATATATATATATATATATATATATATATATATATATATGTATATATATGTATATATCTTATAGCTAGATAATAAAAGGCCACCACATTAACTTTTCAAATGCAAGCCTTCTTTTACAGTAAAAAAAAAAGATTCAAATATTTTTCTAATTATGCATACTATCCCTTCTATTAGAACAAATTAGAGCTGCATCTAAAGATAATTTTCATTTTTTATTCTGTTGATTTTTAATGCAAATTAAATAATTACTGGCTATTTCACACAGCCCTAGTAGTATGTGTTAAGTGCTAAGATACCTCTTTACTCTGTGCACTTCACTGTTTCCTTCCCTTTATAGGCTTATAGACTACCACACCGCTGTGGAACTCACAATAACTAACGCGCCTTTTATCGGTGCGACTTCCTCTTTAAATTTTACACAATCAATATTCTTATGTGTTTCCCTACTTTGGCACAGGTGTCTGTTCTTGAATGGTGAGTATTGTGTGAGTAATGGTGAGTATTTTGAATTGTGTGTTTTTGCTCTGCATTTTGTTCATCAGGATGTGCAGTTCTTAAACATGCTGTTGAATATTTGCATATAAACATGTCTAGCATGCATATAACTGGCAGTTCATAACGGACTAGACAATGACATTGTATTGTTGTTTTAGCTTTATGCTCTTTAACATTAGAATATAGATGAAACGGTAAATACGAGATCAAGTCTAGAATGTCAGTCTTAATTGGAGTGTATATAGAACTCTCGCTATACTGGGTAAGCCATACAGTCATCAGTCCATTTGTTTAAAATGTTCTTTGATGTGAAGCTCATATTATTTTTCCCCCACTTACGCAGAACTTGACTGTGAAAATGTCTGTTGGAAGAATACAACAGGCGAACTCTCAGTTGTACTTCACATCACTGACACTGTGTAGACTTTAACTAATGTACAGTTGTGTAGATTTACAGTTGTGTACAATTAGAGCAAGTGACCTAAGCAACATGTATTGCATACTCAGTTTGCCTTAACCAACCTATCACTTCATCATGGTCAGAATATTTGCTATAGATATTTGCTATAGATACATGTAATGCTTCAGCAGTGCTACTAGTTCTAATACACTCAAACTAGTGCACCAGAGTGGGTGTTGGTAATGGTACTGTTAGAAGCAAACCTACATGACTGGGGTTGGGCTTCCACACACTGTCCCTTTCTCCCAGTTCACCGAGCGGAAACGACTTGTTCTCAGCCTGGTTGGCTGGGTTAAGAACACAAGCAAGCGGACAGTCGTGGGGCGGGTCCAGGGGCCGTGACATCTTGTCAATGAGAAGTGGCTACTGTATGCTGTGCACCAGGATGCCTTTCCATTGAGGATGTCTTTTGTGATACCTACAGAGTGCATAAGACTAGGTGAGAGGATTCCCTTAGCAGCTGAATACATTTGGTTATTTTCTGGTACCTTGTCCCCCCCGTCTCTCTTTGTGTTTGTACGGCAGGATACGGCAGAGCCTACGCAACAGGACACCTTTCCAGTGAGGACATCTCTCGTGACAGCTGCGGAGTACACGATTGTAGACAAGTGAGAGGATTCTGTTGGCAGCTGAATACATTTGGGGGTTTTTTCTGGTACCTCGTCTCTGTCTCTCTCTGTGTTCGCATGGCAGGGACCGCCACATGCTACGCACCAGGATTGCTTTCCAGTGAGAGCATCTCTTGTGACCCCTAAGAAGTGTGCAGTTGACGACAAGGTGAGAGGATTCCCTTAGTTGCTGGACCTACTTAATTCTTCCTTTCATTCCTTGCCTAATATTCCATGAATTCAACTTTATTTTAATGGATGTGTTCATAATGTATGGTTCAGGTTATGCAGATACTTTGAGAGTTGCTTGAATTAGTCAACCTACTGAATTCCCCACAAACAACAATATGAATAATTAATTGACATTTATAACTTTTAACAAAGTAGCAGCTACTTGTGAGTTATATGAGTTTGTACTTCATTAGCTCTATTTGTATCACATTATTCACGTTACAACTGTAATAGTAATAGTAAACGTTCAATCGTAATAGGGCAAATTGATTTGACACAGGTCCTTGGCTATAAGTACCTAAGGTCCTGCTTTGAAAATAATATAGTACAACACTGGATGATTTTACTACACTTTTATTCATATATTCAATGTATTTACATTATTTTAGAGAATACTATATTAAAGAAGTAAGTTATATAGCTCCAATATCATCATGTAGTTTCATATTAATTACAGTCCATAACTGTCTGTGGTTATATTTCAACTGGCCTTTTTACAGTAACAGCAAAGCTATATAGTGGGCTTCATGGGCTTCCCCACATCTGTGTTTTTAAACCTTTTTGGCAGTACTTTGTGTGACTAATATCCTGCCTTTTTATCCCTCACTCATGTCTTGCTCAGGTGTCAATATGTCAAACAACTAAATTAGTGTTCTATTATTTTCTTAGTTTGTACAAGAAGTATAAATATGTAGCTACCTAACATTTATAATGTGTATTGTTCTTATTTTGTGAACAAAACCAGGTTAAAACATTTAAATGTAAAAACAGGTTTGACACTGCTTTGGATCTAGTGAAAAACCTAGAAGCTGTCAACACCATCATCTGAGCAGGCTCCATTTAACACAAAGAGAGACAGAGGCGATGTACCAGACAAAAACCAAATGTATGCAAATCCTAAGGGAATCCTTTTACCTTGTCTTCAATTATGCACTCCATAGCTGTCGTGAGAGACAGCCCCACAAGAAAGGCGGCCTGGTGCATGGCATGCAGTGGTGCCTATCATACGAACACAGAGAGAGACAGAGACGAGGTAGCAGACAACAACCAAAGGTATTCAACTGCTGTCAGGTCTTTCTCAGTAAACTGCAGAGAATGAAGTACAGGGCAAGGACTTGAACATGCACATGTCCTTGCCTGAATACAGACACTTTGCCTGAAAGACAATTGCCTCACAGGTTTGTTCCGAAATGACTTCCCTTATGCATTAGCTAATAGCCGGCACACGTGCACAAGTGTTAATGTTCAACTTTCATTCAAGTGTAAATGGATTCTGTGACTTGAACAAGTCTACTCTAATAGAGAAACTGCTCACCGCACTACAATAAGTGCACAAAGTGTAATGAACTTGCTATGAGAATGATCTCAGTAATGAACTCAAAAAGAATAGGCTCAGAAGTGTTGATTTTTTAAAGTAGGAAGGATTTTGAGTTTTCATCCTTGCCAGGAGAACTAGCTAGCCTAACCTGGGATAACAGCCAATGCACAGAATCACAGCTGGGGGAAACAGATGTGACATGTCAGTTTAATTGGCAAGGCTCAAGGCAACAGGGTCCTGTCCCTTGACTTAGGTTGATCTAGAGGTATTTCAAGAAACTTCTCAAGCACATGTTAGTGGCAAAGTAACAATATTTTCACTTGAACAGGGACCTCAGATTAAAAGTCTGATGCTCTACTAACTGAGCGATTCAGGATAGAAGCAAAGCTTCTTAGCTACTTCAGGAAGGATTCAGGACACAAAAAATAAGTCTCAAGCTTTCATATGGTATCTGTGTGTGAGTCTTCTCAAGCGACACAAAGGCCCACATGGTTTGGTTTGTTCATCCTCCCCAATCCAGGGCATCGTAACTGACATGACATGTTAAGAGCTTTCTAACAGTGAACTCTTTCAGTGAACTATCGAATGGGGAATGATGAAACATCTGTCAGCTAACTCCTTTGGCAGTGTAGTGTTAAAGCATGTAGTATATAAAGTTTGCATATTATGAATGCTCTTCTTCTCCTCTTAAAACTCTGTAGCTCTGATGGCAAAGGAGAGGCAGAGGCACTTTGCCCGAGCCCATGCTAATGGGCAGCTTCCAAGGCAGATGAATCCAGTCTACCTCCAGCCTGCGGGTGGGTTCTTCATCCATAACTGTCTATTTTCATAGATTGCAGAATGTATTTGAAACAATGTACATCCGTTTCTGGCATTTAAGTTCAACTTTAATATTTTGTCTTCCTTATAATGTAAATTTGCTCTTTTCATTCATTTTTAACATTTCATTGTTTCATTTGTTTACTGTTTAAATCAACCATATTTGACTTGATTTAATTGTTTTGTGTCGTCTCCCGCGCCCCCCACGAAACAGTGATGTGTGTGGACTCCTATGGGCCGGCACCCTTCCCTTGCGGAATCGCTGTGGCACCCTCGCATGTGGTCGGCCATGTTAGTGGTGCTGTAGAGGCACCGCCCATAAAGATCTTCCAGCATCCCACAGGTGTGCTCCTTACCAATTTGCTATGTATGATAAAAAGGGGAAAAAAGAAAAAGCTAATTAAATGGATGTTTTTAAGGCCTGGTGGAGGTACACAGCCATCAGCCTTCTCCACATGTGCTGACTGCCAATCCATCCATACGTAAGATACTCTAGATTTTTAGTACTCTTTGTAGCTGGGAAAATCATAAACAAGTCATTATCATCCCTGGTGTACAGTAATGGAAGCAAGCAGTCTTCAGTTTCATGCCATATGTGTCCAGAGCAGGTGCAAGCCACTGGCACTCTACGCCGATGCCCTTCTGTATGCGGAATGCCGGTCTCCATACCAGCGAGTCTCCTCAGCTGCCTGGCAACATTGGAGCATATTATACCAACCAGGAGCTCTACTGGCAGCAGGTCTACTGGGAGTGGTACATGCAGACCTACTACTCTCACCTCTCCAGCCTGCAGCAATGGCATATGGCCTGCCACCAGAACCACATGCAGAACATGGCCAAGCAAAAGAGGACGACTCCACCACCGTAGCTGTGGAAGAGAAAGAGGAAGGCCTTCTCTGGAGATGAGGGATCATTCTCTCACTCCAGCTCAGAGTCGGAGGCACATGCTGATGAGGGCCAACCTCCCAGCAAAAGGCCACTCGAGAACCTTTTTGTTGAGAAGCCACTGGTGTGTGATGCAGTTGTTAATAAAGAAGGAGAAGTGTTCTTCTCCGACCAAATCCTAGGCCTGCTGGAGGGGATTCTTGGCATTCTGGATCTCGCTGCAGAGATGGGCTTCTCGGTCTGAAGTGCTGTGGACCCTGGACTGTAATTTTGTATATATTTTCCCCTGTTTTGTAATTGTTTTGTAAATTGTAAATCTCTGTTTTGTAAATTTTTTTTTTTGGTGTTGGAAGTTGTATTAAAGTTTATTTTTAATGTAATTGTTTTTCAGATCTTATTTATTTAGTCATAGTTCATTAAATATACTTTGTTTATTACCTTATTTAAAATATACACGCAACCCAATGACCTTGTTTGCAAAGTCTACACGTATATTGCAGTCCCCTAGTTTTACATCGGGTTTTACTCTTTCTGCTTTTTATCTTCAGAAAAAAACGAACCACATGTCCTGTACTATGCAATTTTTGAATGTACTCCTTGCATAATTTGTACATTAAGAACTAATTCTTATTTGCAAGTAAATGGCATAAATATAAATGTAAGTACCAGAAGACACTTGTAGAAAATGGGGAAAGGAAGAAAAAAAAGCTTACAGTAATGGGCCATCGAATCCAAAATGTTTGACACCATTTTCAACAAATAGCATTCAGGCAGACGAAAATCTCGACAGCTCATTTGCCATGAATGGTCACTACAGAGACGGGGCGGGCCACGCGGAACACATTAACGAGCCCTGTTGCGCGCGTGCTGTTTACCTGTTGCTATTGCAGAGTGCACTTCAGTTGCTCGGTTTTTGGGCAGTTTACTTCGTGATTTTGTTTTTGCTTTTGATAAAACGTTTTAGTGGATATCTTTATCACAACCATGGAATGGAAACGACTTACACTGGCTGAAGTTGATGAGAACTTCGTTTAGATTTAGTGATGAGGAAAGTGAGAGTGATGACGCTTCCATGGCTGCAAGCATGGACTCAGAGGGCGAAGTCGCGTTTGTCCATGGAATCGACGCCGTGCTCGATATGCCGTAAGTATATCATTCACTTTTGCGAGATTGTTGGGTTGGCTTGAGAGAATGCATACTATATATTTACCCCAACATAATCTTTTAGCCTATTGGCACTGAATCTAATATCGTTTAGCAAGTAATTATGGTGCGTAGCATAATATTGTAGCCTGTTACGCCAATATGATTTAGCCAGTGTACTATAGTTGTAAGTAATATGCAATAAATAGTAATGTAAGTGTAACTACTACATATAATAATTTAGCCTTATTTCTCATGACAATTTGATGTTTGTGTTTATTTTCATGGTACATATTGTACTCATTTGGCTATGTTATGCTGTCTTTGTCTTGCAGTGAAGCAGATCAATCCTAGCCTACCCCACATGGAATGTTTCACACCTTTTCTAACCCACTCCCAGAGCAACAATCAACTTCTACCGTCCCGCAATCTATGGTCTGCTGGAAGACTGGCTAGTCACAAAGGCAGCAGAAGCACGAGCCAACCCCAAGCAAAGAAAGGAGTGTCCATACCGTCACCTCCGACACCCGGCAACACCTTCCACACCTTAGCTGGGCAACAACCGCATGCCAGAGCAAGGAAGACAAGATCAGCTCCGGGGGAAAGAGCACAGCGTCACCACCAGCTACTGCACAGGAGGACAGATGGTGCGACACCTGGGAGGAAGATGAGCAGCCTGCCCCATTGAATTTTTATCCCAGGAGTTCACATGGATTTTCAGACAGTCTACAGCCCTTCTAACATCTTCCAGCTGTTCTTCATTCAAGAGGTGATCCAAACCCTATGCAGCAATACCAACCGATTTGCAGCTCGGAGAAAAGGGGATGACATGAAGAGGCCATGGATGGATGAAATGCTGATGAAATGCTTCTTCATCTCAGCATAAAGATCTATCTTGGACTGGCGAAGCCTTCGGCTATTGGGGACCTGTGGAGGAAGGATCACTTGCGTAGCCACGTGTTTCCTCCTTCTGTGGCTGAGGAGCGGTATGAAGCCATCAGTGCATACCACTGACGTGCGACATAAAGCCTCACATGGGAGGAGGACATGTTTGCACTGCAAGATGAGAACAATGTTCATGTGCAGATTTTGCAGTGTTCCACTCTGCATAGATGCATGATCAGAAGTGCGCTTAGGGACATTACATATTGGCACAGATTTGTAAATACTTTGAGGTTGTTGTTTTTTTATAGGTTTGCTGTGTTCTATTTTTGCCTCCTAAAATCCAACCCCTCGTCCACATCGTAGGAGGTGCTAACAGCACATTGCATGCATAGTGTTTGCAATTGTGCTGGCTAACGGGCGCACTGCTGTGGACGTGTTTAAAGCATTTATGAACTGTTTCCTCTATAAGACTTTGAAGTCCAGTGTAGTGCTGGAAAGGTTTTGTGTACGTTTTTACATTTTGGATGTATTATTTGCGTTTTGTTTTACAAGACCCTGGTGAATCAGGAAATGTATTGAATTACTGATTTTGCATCCCCAGCATCCACATCCACGTTGGATAACCCCAAAATAAAAGGCATTTTTGTTAGCTTTTTTCCCCGTATGCTTCATGTTACCAATTGGAGCCTAAATGATGGAAAGAAAAGCCTGGATGTAAATGAGTGCCTTTTCCCAAGTGTCTACATTAATTTACATCCTGAAGGGTCTTTGTGCTATATGTAAAACTTTAGATAACTAGTGTTATCACGGGACGCTGCCCCCCACAAGTCACGTGGTCCGGCCTGCCGCGTGCAGGGGTGTTTACTTTTGTTTGTGGCCACACCCCCGTGAGGGCACGCACCTGTACAGGGTTTAGCGTCAGTGTTCGTTGGGCTATTTAAACCCCTGTCGGTGCTCCCCTCACTGTTGGTCATTGTTTGTTAGCGCCTGTGCTTAATGTCAATGTCCACGTTCATGTAGCCCTTGTTAATGTTTGTTTAGCTGTTCTGTCTATGTATATTGTCTTCGGTTACGTGTGACTTGTCCGTGTTAACTGTAGAAGTCATGTTATCCGTTACTGTTATATGTGAGTGCCACAGTTACGTTGCGTGTTAATAAATGAATTTCACAGTCACGGGAGTCTGTGCGTCCTGCTCCAGGCCCTTCGGCACTCAGGCATTCGTCACAGGTGGTAAGGTGGAGGTGTACAAATAGATTCGAAAGGATCTTAAAATTGGAAAGTAAGAACTAATTCTTATTTGTAACTACCTGAAGACACTTGTAGAGAAGGGGGAGAGGAAGAAAAATGAGAAAGAAATAACAAAATCCAAAAACAAGAAGCGTTATATAACAAGAGTTAACAAACAGAAGCTACGTGACTTGAACAGAAGTAAAACATTTACAGGTATTATTAAAATTGTCTTTAAGTAAGCCCTTAATAGCAGTAACACATGCGGATGTATCCAGCCTTTGGGTGCAGCCGAATGAAGTGACAACAGGCCAAAGGATGAGTTGGATTTACTGTGGGCTTTACTGTGATGCAAAGGGAGGATGTCTTACTTGTCCACAGAAACTGCAATAACTGACTTAAAAAGGGGCGTGAGTATACAAGAAGAGTTTCATAAAGATGTATAAGAGAGTGGGTGTTTCCCTTTTCACATTCACACATGCTATTGGTGATGGCAGGATGGATGGCTCAGAATAAGGCCTCCATGATCTGCACTGCATTCACATACTATCTGTCTTGTGTTTTTATTGAGAAGACATAGTGTCTAGAATCCTGAGTGTATAGTCAAAAATACTGCAAAAAACATCCAGAGTTAATGACATTTGTATTATTTCAATCTAGACAAACTAAACAAAGAAGAATGACTCCAACCAAACCAGTCTCTATGGAGCAAGCTGATGGAGGTTATTGAAGCAGCCTGTTTAATGTAGTGTTTTTGTTCAAAAATGAAGAAATGGTGACATCACGTGTGTACTAAGCAACTGCGGAATGTTTGGTTTCGAATGTTTGGAGCTCAGTTTGAGTCTTGAAAAGCACAGATCTGGTCAAACCTTGATTTTGCTCTGCAATTTACTTTTAAGAAGCTGTCAATTTTTCATATTAACTATGAACACAGGACACATTTATGCTTCCTCTGGGCACCCGTTTTGCGGTTTTCATTCAGGCCATGGCCAGGAGAGGCAGAGGCACTTTGCCCGAGCCCATGCTAATGGGCAGCTTCCAAGGCAGATGAATCCAGTCTACCTCCAGCCTGCGGGTGGGTTCTTCATCCATAACTGTCTATTTTCATAGATTGCAGAATGTATTTGAAACAGTGTACATCCGTTTCTGTCATTTTAGTTCAACTTTAATATTTTGTCTTCCTTATAATGTAAATTTGCTCCTTTCATTCATTTTTAACATTTCATTGTTTCATTTGTTTACTGTTTAAATCAACCATATTTGACTCGAATTAATTGTTTTGTGTCGTCTCCCGCGCCCCCCACGAGACAGTGATGTGTGTGGACTCCTATGGGCCGGCACCCTTCCCTTGCGGAATCGCTGTGGCACCCTCGCATGTGGTCGGCCATGTTAGTGGTGCTGTAGAGGCACCGCCCATAAAGATCTTTCAGCATCCCACAGGTGTGCTCCTTACCAATTTGCTATGTATGATAAAGAGGGGAAAAAAGAAAAAGCTAATTAAATTGATGTTTTTAAGGCCTGGTGGAGGTACACAGCCATCAGCCTTCTCCACATGTGCTGACTGCCAGTCCATCCATACGTAAGATACTCTAGATTTTTAGTACTCTATGTAGCTGGGGAAATCATAAACAGATCATTATCATCCCTGGTGTACAGTAATGGAAGCAAGCAGTCTTCAGTTTCATGCCATATGTGTCCACAGCAGGTGCAAGCCACTGGCACTCGACGCCGATGCCCTTCTGTATGCAGAATGACGGTCTCCATACCAGCGAGTCCCCTCGGCTGCCTGGAAACATTGGAGCATATTATACCAACCAGGAGCTCTACTGGCAGCAGGTCTACTGGGAGTGGTACAGGCAGACGTACTATTCTCACCTGTCCAGCCTGCAGCAATGGCATATGGCCTGCCACCAGAACCACCTGCAGAACATAGCCAAGCAAAAGCCGCCGACTCCACCACCGCAGCTGCGGAAGAGAAAGAGGAAGGCCTTCTCTGGAGATGACGGATCATTCTCTCACTCCAGCTCAGAGTCGGAGGCATATGCTGATGAGGGCCAACCTCCAAGCAAAAGGCCACGCGAGAACCTTTTCGGTGAGGAGCCACTGGTGTGTGATGCAGTTGTTAATAAAGAAGGAGAAGTGTTCTTCTCCGACCAAATTCTAGGCCTGCTGGAGGGGATTCCTGGCATTCTGGATCTGGCTGCAGAGATGGGTTTCTCGGTCTGAAGTGCTGTGGACCCTGGACTGTAATTTTGTATATATTTTTCCCTGTTTTGTAATTGTTTTGTAAATTGTAAATCTCTGTTTTGTAAATTATTTTTTTTTTGGTGTTGGAAGTTGTATTAAAGTTAATTTTTAATGTAATTGTTTTTCAGATCTTATTTATTTAGGAACGAGTCATAGTTCATTAAATATACTTTGTTTATTACCTTATTTAAAATATAGACACAACCCAATGACCTTGTTTGCAAAGTCTACATGTATATAGTAGTCCCCTAGTTTTACATCGGGTTTTACGTTTTCTGCTTTTTATTTTCTGAAAAAAGCCCAACCCCAGTCATATAGGTTTGCTTCTAACAGTACCATTAACATCACCCACTCTGGTGCACTAGTTTGAGTGTATTAGAACTAGTAGCACTGCTGAAGCATTACATGTATCTATAGCAAATATTCTGACCATAATGAAGTGATAGGTTGGTTAAAGCAAACTGAGTATGCAATACATGTTGCTTAGGTCACTTGCTCTAATTGTACACAACTGTAAATCTACACAACTGTACATTAGTTAAAGTCTACAGAGTGTCAGTGATGTGAAGTACAACTGAGAGTTCCCCTGTTGTATTCTTCCAACAGACATTTTCACAGTCAAGTTCTGCCTAAGTGGGAGAAAAATAATATGAGCTTCACATCAAAGAACAATTTAAACAAATGGACTGATGACTGTATGGTTTACCCAGTATAGCGAGAGTTCTATATACACTCCAATTAAGACTGACATTCTAGACTTGATCTCGTATTTACCGTTTCATCTATATTCTAATGTTAAAGAGCATAAAGCTAAAACAACAATACAATGTCATTGTCTAGTCCGTTATGAACTGCCAGTTATATGCATGCTAGACATGTTTATATGCAAATATTCAACGGCATGTTTAAGAAATGCACATCCTGATGAACAAAATGCAGAGCAAAAACACACAATTCAAAATACTCACCATTACTCACACAATACTCACCATTCAAGAACAGACACCTGTGCCAAAGTAGGGAAACACATAAGAATATTGATTGTGTAAAATTTAAAGAGGAAGTCGCACCGATAAAAGGCGCGTTAGTTATTGTGAGTTCCACAGCGGTGTGGTAGTCTATAAGCCTATAAAGGGAAGGAAACAGTGAAGTGCACAGAGTAAAGAGGTATCTTAGCACTTAACACATACTACTAGTGCTGTGTGAAATAGCCAGTAATGATTTAATTTGCATTAAAAATCAACAGAATAAAAAATGAAAATTATCTTTAGATGCAGCTCTAATTTGTTCTAATAGAAGGGATAGTATGCATAATTAGAAAAATATTTGAATCTTTTTTTTTTTACTGTAAAAGAAGGCTTGCATTTGAAAAGTTAATGTGGTAGCCTTTTATTATCTAGCTATAAGATATATATATATATATATATATATATATATATATATATATATATATATATATATATATATATATATATATATATATATATATATATATATATATATATAAAGTTCCTCCGATAAGTTTATATATATATAAAAGTCCTCCGATGGTCGGGGGCGGGGGGGTAAAGCAAAAACAAATTTATAAATTTTCAATATTTCGCACGTACTTTAAATAAAATATTTAGTTATGATTTACATATTAGATTTTTTAGGCCTTCTAAATGTTTACTTTTGATACATTCAATAACTAACGTTAATGCGATTTATGTTGCCTAGCATTAGGCTAATGAAAATGAAGGTTGCTGCGTTTATAAAACTATTAGTATTTATTTAATGATCCAGTGTGACCAGCATATGGACGATTTTCGAAAAATGCTTTAACTAGCTAATATATTTAAATGTTAGGCGTTGTTAAAGCCTAGTATAGTTAATAGACTAAAACAGACCCAAGCCTCGCATTCACGCTATTAACGCGTTCGGTTAATTGTTTTTTAAAATAACGTCCACTGTTACATAAAAAGCAAGTTGTGGTTGATCTCCATTATGAAGCTAAATTCTTCCATTAAACATTTTGGCACTGTTGAATGCTGGTTCATTTTGAAAAACTGTTTTATAATTCGTGTAGTTAGATCATTTGGCTCACGAAGATGAATCCATGTGCTCCAAGTTATCCGATGGCCTCGTTGTACGTCGGAGACCTTCAGATATTACCGAGGAAATGCTATACGAGAAATTCAGTCCTGCTGGCGCAATAGTCTCCGTACGGATTTGCAGGGACGCGATGACCCTCCGCTCACTTGGATACGCATACGTGAACTTTCAGCAGCAGGCAGATGCTGAGCGTGCTTTGGACACTATGAACTTTAACATCATCAAAGGCAGACCTGTGCGAATTATGTGGTCCAAGAGAGACCCCTCTCTGAGGAAGAGTGGAGTTGGCAACATCTTCATCAAGAACCTTGACAAGTCTATTGACAGCAAAGCTCTTTACGACACATTCTCTGCCTTTGGGAACATCCTTTCCAGCAAGGTGGTGTGTGACGAGAATGGCTCTAAGGGCTACGGCTTTGTGCACTTTGAGACCCGTGAGGCTGCGGAGAGAGCAATTGAGAGACTTAATGGCATGTTGCTCAATGACCGCAAAGTGTTCATTGGCCACTTCAAGTCTCGCAAGGAGCGAGAGGCTGAGATGGGGGCCAGGGCCAAAAAGTTCACCAATGTGTACGTCAAGAACTTTGGAGAGGACATGGACGACGACAAGCTGAAGGAGATCTTCAGCAAGTTTGGCCAAACGCTGAGCACTCGCGTCATGACCGACGAGAGCGGCAAGTCCAAGGGCTTTGGCTTTGTGAACTTCGAGAGGCACGAGGATGCCCAGAGGGCTGTGGATGAGATAAATGGGAAGGAGCTGAATGGGAAGAAGGTGTATGTGGGTTATGCCCAGAAGAAAGGCGAGAGGCAGACAGGGCTGAAACGAAAGTTTGAGCAGATGAAGCAGGACGGTATGACTCTCTACCAGGGAGACAACCTGTACGTCAAGAACCTAGACGACGGTCTGGACGACGCGCGTCTACGTAAGGAGTTCTCTCCGTTCGGGACCATCACAAGTGCCAAGGTGATGATGGAGGGCGGCCGCTCCAAAGGGTTCGGCTTCGTGTGTTTCTCCTCGCCGGAGGAGGCCGCCACGGCCATGACGGAGATGAATGGGCGCGTTGTAGGCACCAAGCCGCTGTACGTGGCTCTGGCGCAGCGCAAGGAGGAGCGGCAGGCCCACCTCTCCAACAAGTACATGAAGCGCACGGCCAGCGTGAGTGCCTTGCCCAACCTCGTGCTCAACCCCTACCAGCCTGCCCCGCCCTCCGGCTACAACATGGAAGCCATTCCACAAGCTCAGAACTGGCCTGCCTACTGCGCAAGCAGCCAGCTGGCACAACTCCTCCCCAGCCCTTGCTGGGCCATGCAGTGCGTCCACCCACAGCAAGTCCAGGATATGCCGAGTGCCATCGGTCCAGCCGCATCCTGCCCGCAGGCCTTCAGCGCCATCCGACCAACCACCGCCTGCCAGGTCCCACGCACGATGGCCTATCAGACCATGGCATCTGAGGCTCCGGGGACAGGGATGGCCAGCGCGGAAGCTGCCAACAAGGCGTCGCTGGTGAGAGCAGTACCACAGTACAAAACCACCTCAGGCGTTCACAGCCCACAGCAACACCTGGGCACACAGCCCTTAGATATAAATGTCGAACTTACCATTTATCAGTCCATTTATCAGTCAAATCAATTATAAAACATTTATGTTTCTCAACCCACAGCAGCACCTGGGGGCAGAGCTCCAGGTGCCCGTGCAGCTGGCTGCGGTCCATGTGCAGGGTCAGGAACCTCTCAGTGCCTCCATGCTGGCTGCTGCACCTCCACAGGAGCAGAAGCAGATACTGGGTGAGCGTCTGTTTCCCCTGATCCAGAACATGCAGCCCACCCTTGCAGGGAAGATCACGGGTCTGTTCCTGGAACTGGACAACTCGGAGCTACTGCATATGCTGGAGTCTCCTGAGTCTCTGCACCCTAAGGTGGATGAGGCAGTCGCTGTGCTCCAGGACCAGTGCGCGCAGGAAGCCGCTCAAAAACTTTAACCAGTGCTGCGCTTCTGGCTGTCTAATGGAAGAATAAGCAGTAAAAAAAATTAACATTTTAACTGAAAAAAATAAACATTGAAACTGAAATGCATTGAACATTGAAATATTTTTGCCATGTCTGTAGACATCAAGCCTGTAAGGGTTGGCACCAGGCCGAGGCCCCCTCGACCAGAGGGAGGCGTCGAGTCAACCACGCCACTGATCAGGATCAATACCCAACAGCTGGGCTAGACCTTATATAAGCCCAGTGACCCAATCATTCAGTGCTGGGTTTTTGATAAAGTTTTGAGCCAAGCTCCTAGCCGGTAACTCTGGGTATTGAGGTCTGTGAGCCCTTGTGCTATGCCTCTTTTCTGTTCTGCGAGGGTGTCAGTGTTTTTACACGTCCCCTCCCTTCTCCAGTTTTCCCCTCTCGAGTCTGTCTCTCTCCTGAGGCTTCCCTTAGCCATTCAAGTTTCTCCCCGTTTTCTGGTTTTGTTTGGGAGCTTTTAGTTCGAGTTTTCCCCAGTGCATCGGGGTTGCCATTTCTTTCCGTGGCGTTCTTTGTTCTCCCCTTTTCCACGCTCACCGAGGTGTTTCGTTTTTTCCTCTTGTTTTGCTTGATCCAAGCTCTAACTGTTCTGCACACGAGCCCACCATTGTTAGAGTGTGGCTGCTTACCCAGTAAGCTATTGGTGTCCTCACCTAGCTCACCTGGATTCAAAACCACCTTACAAAGTCCAGGCCTTGGTTATTCTAAGCTTAAAATGAAAACGACAGAAAAAGGTAAAATCATTTCAAGTTTGGTTTATTTGTCGCATACATAGTCATACACAATATAACTCACAGTGAAATGGTTGAGTGCTCTGTCCAATCTGAGGAAAAAGAAAAACAGGGGTGCATAGAGAAATATATTCTATATATATACAAAAATATATTAATAGTGCATGTACAATATATATATATATATATATATATATATATATATTATGTTTATATGTACAATGTATATATGGATATTTATATATGTATGTACAGAATGTACAGTCCCATCTTGCAATTGGCATATTTACAGTTATATGTTACATGGTGGTAATTGAACATATTACAGTTATATTGAACATATTACAGTTATTTCTATTACATATTACAGATTTTGACATGAACAGCTGATCATTTTTTTGTTTTTATTCCTCTTAAAGTTTGAATGTTCAGATTGTCAGTTCTTACAGGTCATAGCTGATCATTAGATAAGTGTATTGGGTTGCATTAATATAAATGTAAAGATCAAAAAAACAAAACCCCACAGTGTAGCTTAAAATAGAGAATAATTCTGTAATATTCCTTTATGTACAACACAATTTCAAATGACCTTATTAACAAACCAGTAAAGACAGGACGAGAAGCAAAGGTCACTTACACGTATTAAATCTTGAAGCAAACAAACTGCAGCTGCAAGTGCCACACTGCCATCCAGTTCCACTCTCTGGTCTGGCGACGGTCATATTACAGGAGCAACGAGAGGCTGCCAACAGTTTCTTTTAGCTTGTCTACTGAGACGGTGAAACTGGCCAACCAGGTGAAAAGCATTGTGAAGGAGAAACGACTTCGACTGCCGACGTGGGAAAGTAGCAGTCAGAGCAGGTCTATTGGAGCAGTGCGATGGACTCTGCCCAACAATGGGCTGCAAGCCCACATCTCTGCACATAGCAACAGTATGTGGTTCCTAGGTGCCCAGTCGGCTAGTTTTAAAGTTCAATTCAAATATTAAATAAAAATGCAGACTTCAGAATTGGTTAAAGAGCATAACTGTGCACGTACTTTATTGTAGGTTAACATTAACACGCATTATTGAGGCACCCTCTGGAGAATGTCTAAAAATCAGAGAACCCACATTTTCATACATTTTTCAGTAGTGGTTATGTATTCACCCCACATTCCTTTACATATTTGCGTTTGTCTTCACGTCCATTGCATCCAAACCATACATTTGTCAATATATGCAAAGTAATATAAAACACCCACACCAGTTGGAACCTGTTAACACCACATTCCAAGAGATTTCTCTTGACCTTATCCTAAAGAGATGGTCCTGAGCCTGATGGAAATAATATCTCATACTTGGGAGGACATGGACGACAACAAGCTAAATGAGATCTTCAGCAAGTTCGGCCCAACGCTGAGCCGTCGCGTCATGACAGACGAGAGCGGCAAGTCCAAGGGCTTTGGCTTTGTGAGCTTCGAGAGGCACGAGGATGCCAAAAGGGCTGTGGATGAGATGAACGGGAAGAAGTTGAATGGGAAGCAGCTGTATGTGGCTCGTGCCCAGAAGAAAGGCGAGAGGCAGACAGAGCTCAAACGCAAGTTTGAGCAGATGAAGCAGGACGGCACGACTCGCTACCAGGGAGTGAACCTGTACGTTAAAAACCTAGACGACAGTCTGGACGACGAGCGTCTGCGTAAAGAGTTCTCTCTATTCGGGACAATCACGAGTGCCAAGGTGATGACGGAGGGCGGCCGCTCCAAAGGGTTCGGCTTTGTGTGTTTCTCCTCGCCGGAGGAGGCCACCGAGGCAATGAAGGAGATGAACGGGTGCATCGTAGGCACCAAGCCGCTGTACGTGGCCCTGGCGCAGCGCAAGGAGGAGCGGCAGGCCCACCTCACCCACCAGTACATGCAGCGCATGGCCAGCGTGAGTGCCGTGCGCAACCCAGTGCTCAACCCCTACCAGCCCGCCCCGCCCTCCGGCTACTTCATGATGGCCATTCCACAGTCTCAGAACTGGGCTACCTGCTACCCGAGCAGGCAACTGGCACAGCTCCACCCCAGCACCCGCTGGGCTACGCACAGCATTCAGCCACAGCATTTCCAATACATGCCGAGTACCATCAGGCCCGCTGCAGACCAATCTCTGGGCCAGGAACCTCTCACTGCCTCCGTGCTGGATCTGGAACCTCCGCAGGAGCAGAAGCAGATGTTGGGTGATCGATGGTCTGTTTCCCGTGATCCAGAACATGCACCCCAACCTTGCAGGGACGGGTTTGCTCCTGGAGATCGACAACTTGGAGCTTCTGCTTATGCTGGAGTCTCCTGAGTCTCATTGAAACGTTGAAACTGAAAAAATAAAAACGCATTAAAAATTGAAATATTTTTGCCTGGTCCATAGACTCCAGTTTCAGGCCTTGATTACAGTAAACTAAAACAACATGTAAAAAGGCTAAATGATTGACACGTGTACAGTCGATGACTCCTTTCTTTTTGTTCCTCTTACTGTTCGAATGCTCAGAATGTCAGTTTTTGCAGTTGACAGCTGAGCATTAGGCATGTGTATTGGATTGTATTAATAATACAATTGAGGATTCATTGCTGTTCAGGGACCCAGCAGTGGTAACTTGGCAGTGGTAGGGCTTGAACTAGCAACATTCTGATTACTAGTCAAGTAACCTCTGAATAGTATTATTATGATTAATATTATTAATATATCTTACACTGAGGTCTGCTGAAGCTTACCCAGGATCCTTTGCAGCAGCCTGCCATATGCACAAATCATTACGAAAGGACACAGAATCTCTAAACTCCCTTGTTTTATGTTATTAGTTTGTCTAATTCAATGTTAAAGCACTTTCCCCTGTAAACACTCTTTTTATGACCTCATTTCACCGTTTCATGACTTTATGCCACGAACCAACCAACTATTCTTTTATACAACTCTTTTCAAACACTTCAACCATTGTGGGTAACTACACTATTATACACCTGTAATTCTTGTTATGCTATTTATTTTATTGGTACTGTCGATACATCGATGTTAGGAGAAATACCTCATGAATACTTTAAATGAATCCTTAAAATGACACCTATTCCATTTACTAATGCTAAGCTTGCTACAGTCTGAACTTCTAGCAAGTCAAGAGAAGTCTCATGCAGTTTCTGTATTTTCTATAATTGCTTAATATATGGATGGTTTTAAACTCAATAACATACGCACTTGCAAAATATGTGAATATAAAGGAACAAAAATAAATTAACATAACCACATACCTAAACATCATCTGGTACCATCACCCCATCACCCCTCAATGCAGTATGAGGATGGTCAGATTGTTGTATTTACTAATAGTTACCACTAGTATTAAAATAACAGTAAGCCCAAACTGTTCGACTATGTCCTCTTAAACAAACCTGTGATTTTTTAAATATTTGGACCACATCCTCCTGCAGAATAAAACAATCAGGAAATACAGTTGAGTTGGCCCATACCGCCCTCACATCAGTGTGATTTCCATCAATGACGTGTTATGGCTCTGGGTAAGGAACAATGTTATATTGTTCAATAAACTTTTCACAGGATGCATATTTTTCATTGTTTTAGCAAAGTTTTCGCTACCTCTATACAGCAAACACCAGAATCGACAAGGTTTACATTAATTATAGTCAGTAGAATTAAAGGGAAGAGGCCATATAAAAGGCTGGGATCTACGTTTAGCAGACTCGGCACTGTGTTACTAGATATTGCCCACATTCCAGTAATTTTATTAAGTCCTCTTTAAACAGAAAATAAAGATGCAGACTCAAGAATTAATTGAAGAGAGTAGTAGGTCCATTATTTATTTTGAGCTCAGCGTTACATACAAACGAGGCATAGTCCAGAATATGTCTAATAATCACACAAGGAACACACATTTTTATCCAGTTTTCACAACTGATTATGTGATTGCCACACCTTCTCTACATACTGGTGTTTGAAATCTCCACCACTGTGTTCAACCATACATTATTCAATATATGCAAATTGAGATCTATCATTGTACAAATTGAAGCTTGACCCCAGTATATCCTATTGGAAGATTTTCCTGTTTTTTTTTTTTGTTGTTGTTTTTTTTGTTTTTAACAAAGATGATCTCAACTCATACCATCAAACACCTGCAAGATGATGTTGCAGGTCAGTATCACCCTGCTCTTATGGTAAGATAATGAACCTTGCTTAGCCACAGAACTCTCGAAGAGGCTTTCACGTCTTTTAAAAGCCGGGATCTTTCCCAATACTTAGGAAGCTATTTCTCACGGGAACAGTCCAGAGTCATCTGCCGTAGACTTCCACAGAGGCCTTGAAACCACCTGCATCAGAGCCTCTGCTCTGCACTTACAGACCCAAAAAGGCCTTAAGATACCCCAGAAACATTATTCCTCTTTATGCTTTCAAACACAGTCTTGCACCACTCTGCACCTGTTGCAGAGAGCTTCAAAGCCTATTATAATTAGATCACAGATCGCCTCATGAAAATACCTTTACCCCAAAACATTTTATTACCTCAGGTGGAACAGTGTGTATAGGCCTAGACCTCTTTAGATGTAACTTAGAACCGCCGGTGACCGCTGTATGCGTTTCTTTGGTTGTACAAGCTCTACTGGAGGACTCGATGAATAGTTGATGATGGAAGAGGGGTATATCAGATTCACCCCTTCTGCCTCCATGTGACAAATTAACACACTGCATAAACTTTTAGAAATAAATCAGTCTTTTAACAAATGGTAAACATTCTCTAGAAAAGATTATCTTGTAACAATTCATTGAGTATATGAACTGTTTTTGTGTCCTTATATCTATAAATGAAAAGTAATAAAACATTATAGATGATAAATAAATTACATAAAATGTATAAAAGTTCACAAATTAGAAAGTACCTGAGTCTGCACTTTTCTCCACAGATTCAAGAAACTCGTGAAAGTTGGAAGCTATAGAAACACATAGTACAGAATTATAGACTGACTGAGGTGTGAGCAGAAAGATCGCCATGATGTCCTTATATCTAAAGCACTCAAAGCATTGATGTTATGTAAATAAACTGTGATCCGATTGGTTCAATCTAAGTAAATAGATTCACCTACTTTGAAGTTAAAGTTTTTCTCAAAAGGTTAGAACTGGTTGACTATACTTTGCCGTGTTCTGTAATAGAAAATGTAAACATTTATATCTAAAATATTGCACGACAGAAATCAATTCAAGACTAACCTCTAATGACCGCTAGATGGGGGAAGATATTAAGTAATAAATGAGTCCAGATCCTCCTGCCCGACAATACGGTGAGACTCTGTTTTTACGTGTGATGGAAAATGATACGAAACTATGTATTATGTGATTCATATAAAATCACACTGATCCTTTTGTTCTTAAATTAATAATGCTGTTTGCACATTTGTATCCGCCTGTTGCTGATTAAGTTGAACATGTATCAGGAACTGTTAACATCAAGGTCAACTTGACACACAACCCACACTGTTTGGAGACAGTTTGGGTTGGTTTGTGGAAAAAACCAAGCTGAGAGCTGATTGGCTTATAGCCACAGCAACAAAGGAAAGAAGAGCTGCTTAAGAAAAGATGATTGGTTAAAGACAGCACAGGAGTAGTATAACTAGCCACGGTTTTGTATACTCGGGGCTCCCTACCTGAGGAGAGCCAAACATTTATTTTATTCTTTTTCTTATTAAATTACTCTCTTAATCACGTCTGACTTGCTGTTTGTTCAAAATTCCACAACATATGTCATTACTACGCCGCACAAAAAAGACCGCCATATTTGTAGTTCCACAATGTGAAAAGGCGTCATTTTCTATGCAAACGAATGAATAAACACCATGCCATGCCTTGCTGTATCCCCTCTTTGCACCGCTGGACAGACACACTCATGACACTGTACTCATCAAAAGCAGCACCAGAGACGCACTGAGTCATATCCCCCTACACACCTCTCAGGCCAGCTTGTTTGCACGTTTTGTCATAAAACTCAAAATGTCATTTGTTGCCATTATATATAAAATTACCTATTTAAAAAAAACAAATAAATCAAAAAGTACTTGTGGCTAGAGAGACACGTGGCTAATCACCTACAAGAAATAATGTCAGTGATGTTTGGGGCAGGTGTTTCAAACTTGCCCAGACTCTTGAGAAGCACCTAAACGCTCACACAAGGGTGTCCGCTTGCCATAGTGCTGCAAATACTGCAGGAAGGGCTTTGGTGAAACAGGCCACATGGAGGAGCAGAAGACAATCCACACAACTGAAGAAGCCCATAGCTGCCCAGTATGTCAGAATCCACACGCGAGAAGAACCCTGTAGCTGCCCAGTATGTCAGAAGCAATTTGTGCAGCTGGGTAATGAACCATATTTGTACCCATTCGTATGTTGGGAGCAAATCAGTTGAAGACTTGAACAGTATGTTAACAATCAGTTAAAATTACTGTTGATGACAAGAAAACAATGGCTAATATGTTCCTTCACAGCTATGTCATTGGTTGATCTATTTTTGTCAGATTTAGTGCTTGTTTGGGCAAGTGTGTTAAAGTCTTCCTTTGTTTTTGGTTTTGTTCCTTTTCATATAGTTGTTTATTCCTTTTTGTCTAGTGATGTCCATTATCCATTTAAAATCTGTCAAATTAAACAAATGTGAAACGAATTCCATAGTATTCAGATTTGATTGCAAAAGAGACCAACCACTCCCCGTATTTTGAATTTTGCATATACAGTATATGTGCAGTTCCAGCCTAGTCCACTGATCCAAAATCTGGCCCAGATGTATCTGTTGACTGCAAATTTGAATGATTTCTGTGCTCTGCAGCAAAGGAGCGTTTGGTTACTATCTGATGGATTAAAATAGGCTTGTTGGTAGCAAAGACATCACTAAAGTGTACAGAGCAAAGGTACTCCAGGACCAGGATGGGTAAGTAGCAGCTTGATCAGTGGAATCTTCTGTGAGACGTAACAGGACGTCGGTCTTAAATGTAATGTCAGATCAAATGAAAAACTTTAGTGGATTGAAATACAGATAAATAAATCCACTAAAAGTGCATCTGCATCATTGGTTAAAAAGTTGTTCTGCTAGTTGTCTGATTTTGTTCCAGTAATCTAATGTTTCCTGGCACTAGGTGGTTCAAGATTATATTGGTGTTTGCTTTATTTCTGTGTTTTTTTTAACCATAGTCTGCTTGTTTATACTGTCTAACAAATGCAATACTGAGTAGTGAAACACTGACACAATCCCTTTTGGAAGTCAGACATTTGTAATAATTTCAATAATCTACAGTTGTAAGTCAAGAGGGCAGCACCATTTTAAAGTCTAGTTTCCTTTCTGTCTCACTTTTTGGAATTTTTCCGTCTGTGTTTTTATTAAAGTTAAAAATGGATAGGGTATTAAAACTCCCTTTCACTGACGTCTCTTCCACTGAACTTGTAGAGAAAGTGATGATATGAAGATGATTATGTTTATCACATTCACTCAGAGATCATTGTCTGAGGGTCATGTTGTACAGTTCACGATGCCCCGGGTTGCAATCAGGAGGTTTAACAGTGATGTGCCAAACAGTTGTCTGTGGTGTTCTATATGATCTAAAAGTCAGACTTACCATTTATCAGTCAAATCAATTAAAGAACATTCATGATCAACAATTTGTGGGTGGCCATGATACTAACAGCGTGGTGGAAATTCCACAAGATATCAAACTCCACACTAACATAAACATAACACTGCTTTCATGTCACTTCCACAAGTAGCCCAAACATAAGATATAGAAAGCAGGTAAGAGCGGAGCAGTCAATGTGCCTAATATGACTGCAAAAGCCTGGCAGGACAGGAGGTATTCCTGCTTCTGCTAATCAGCAAAAGGAAGCTCCTGGCAAAGTGACGTGGACTGCAAAAAAATCACCAGGAAGGTCAAGCTACAAATTCCAGAGAGGAGCAGGGAGCACCAAAAGTTCCATAGCATCCTGCGGAAAGAGTACCACATAAGCATGGAAACAGTACAGCAACCCATGGTATGAGCATGGACAGATGAGGAAGAGCTGCTAGAACAGTACGTCCCCAATAAGCAGGCAGGATGTGGATCCGTCTCACTATTTCATTGGCAGAAATGCAGGAGCAGGTGATAATACTCCTGGGCCCAGCACTCTTCAACCTGGGTACTTTAAGGAGAACACGGCAGCCTCCCAAAAGTGATACAAAGTCCCAAAATGGCTATTACCTGTGCTGAATAACAGTATGAAGGACAAATCTACCCCTGTCCAAAGTTTAATTGATTTAACTGAATGCCAACTATACTACCACCATCAATCTGTGTAAGGTGTACTTGCAAGTGCCTTTAGCACCAAAAGCAAAAGAACTCAGTGTTTTCAACACATTTCATCCAAGCATCATCATGTGAAATGTTGTTCTTTTCGGAAATTCTTCATCTAAATATGGTTGTGTTGCTAATGAGATCATATTATTTGTTACTCTTTAAACCTTATTATTCCTTTAAGATTCAAAGTCTACTGTGTTAGGAAACCTATGTGAGAATATAAAATCAGCAGTTTCTGCATGCTTGTGTGATGAATACAGAAAGTGATCTCTTATACCTGCGGAATTAAGGCTTCAAATGTCTTCGTGTTCAGACGATATGGAGAGGCTCTGGGAATCTGGAAGGATAAACGTTTGTTTCATTTTCAGGGACTGTTGATCATTTATTTGTCCATTCATTTATTACACTATTAAGGGATTATTAATGTGCACTGGGAGAACAGTATAAAGTTATCAGTCTTCTTTATCAGTCTTCTAACTAAACAGCCTGGTCTTGTAAGGTAACCACATGCACACCTTTCCCTCAGTGATGGCAAGGAGTGGTTTAAACTCACCATGTCATCTGTGATTCTGAGTGTGAGTGCTCCTGCATTTTTCTACACAAAGCCTGCTGAGTTGGCAGTGAAGGCAGAGATGCCCATATACTGCATGTTGCTTTCATCAGGTGGCAGTGAAAA
Organism: Electrophorus electricus; assembly: GCF_041902795.1. Taxonomy (NCBI): domain Eukaryota; kingdom Metazoa; phylum Chordata; class Actinopteri; order Gymnotiformes; family Gymnotidae; genus Electrophorus; species Electrophorus electricus. The sequence goes on from NW_027658418.1 coordinate 29,900, forward strand.
TGGTGTCGGGGCAAAAGCGGGTTTCTTGTGCACTCCAATGTTGTAAAACTCCCCCTATATAGAGAGCAATGCAGAGATTAACTTATTCTTTTACAGCTCCTGGGTCTTGATTCTTCGTTCAGATTAAACTGTTTTATCAGTGTAACCTTTGTGTAACCTTTTTTTCCTACAAAAGCCCAACAGTGCTTTCTGGATACACTTAGGCACAGTTTTGCAAGTGCTCCTGTTATTCCCTGTTAATTCAGATCTTTGGCTCAGAAAGGCTTTCTTATGATCATTATGGTCATTATTCTTATGCTTTGACAACTTGTGCCTTTTTTAACTTGTGCCTGAAAACCCCTTTACCTATGCCAATGATAAAACACTGATGAACTCCTGCAAACAAGTTGTAGTTTATTAATTAGTGCATTAATCTTAGTTTGGGATCTTTAATGACCATCTTAATCTGTGTATATTATTTGATTGTTGGTTCTTTCCTAGCTGAATGTAACTTCCTCTCACAGTAGTGTACAACTTCCAAGCTTATCAAAGGATAGTGTTGTAGTCAGGACCATTAAAAAATCATTCAAGCAAAGACCAAGATTTTGTAGTGTTTGAATCTGAGACAAGAATGAGACTTATTTAACAATGATTTTACTTTAATTATACCACTCACTGATAATGTATTGTAAATTGTCATTGTCATAAATAATTGTCATTATAAAGGCAGCTGAATATAAACAAATATAAAGCAAAAAGGTTCATATGGTCATTTTTATTATTAAATTAAAACATAGTAATACTTAAATAATTGCTATCTGCCCTTGGGTCAATCATGGAAAGGATTAATTAGATGTGTTCTGTAATGTGTTAAATCCTCTCGATAAATGCATAGCTTTAGCTATATCATAAAACATATGATGAGTCCTTTTCTCATTATTACTTGTGTACAACAAAAGTTTGTGTGACAAGCAGCAACATGTATATTTGCCAATTTATGAAAACGGGAGTATGCGCAGTGGGAGAGTAAATATCTTTTAAAATGACTCTCAATTAATGGCAATGCATTTACAATAAGTCTCTTGCCACAATAACAACACTGTCTGGATTTGCCATCAGCTGGTTGATTGCAGCATCGTGCAGCCTGCAGCCTAGCATTTGTTTGCAGGGGAACATACACTGCCATAATTATTACCATAATGAATTTTTTAAGGAGAAAGAATAGTCTGTACATTAATGTTAAAAATTCCAGATCCAGATAGCAGTGTTTATGTATGTCAGTGGCTGTGCACCAGTACTTGTGAATGTACACACACAAACCTCACCCTTTGGATCTTCCCCAAGTCCCCTGTCCTGTTCACACTACTAGCTAAGAGCAACCAGCTAACTTGATAGCAGTGTGACTCAATAATAATAATAATAATAATAATAATAATAGTAATAATAATAATAATAATATGGCGCTTCCATGCACATCAGCAAGCAAATAGGAACACTAGCACTTGCATGAAATTAAGCATATTAGCATTTCAGAAGGCAGATTATTTAGCCTGCTAAAATAGCAGGTGTGGCAGCAAATGTCTGTTCAAAACACTATGTCACAGGTATGAGTATCATGTATTTGATATAGTATGATTGTTCATGTTTGTAAATTTAAAGCTTACAAATGCTGTATTTACAGTGTATTGCAGGTTATTAAAATGTGGCAGTAATTATTAGGATATAGAGAATTGTAGTGTTTAAACAAATCATTATGTCAGAAGTATGTTTAGGGGAGAATACACCCTGACCCACCCAGAGTTAACACACACTTACCTTACATTATTGATTATAAACTTGAATAGCTACAATACTGTCTGCTAATCATGCAGTTTGAAGTTTGCAAAGTGTGTACCCAGACAAAATCTGTGTTAAAACTTTCCTTTAACACTGAGTCATACATGAGTCAGACATGATTCTGAATAAATGAATGAATGAAAAAATGAAAAGCCTTATTTCATTTCAAACTGCACTTCAGGAACACTGAGCTCAAGTTCTGAGGAAACTTCCCTGCATATTTTCAGGGGTTTTCTGCCTCACCATGCCTGAATCACCTCATAAGGAGCTTGATAATGAGGAGACAGGGTGACTGAGGCAGTGAACACTCCTCACTGAGCATACTGGCTTCCAAGAGCTGGAGCTGGGAAGACCTATAGGTCTGTGACACACACTCCCACCCAGTCCTGATACTAAGAAGGTGGAACCTACAGGCTAATATGCAGCTGCCTGTGCATCAATAGGCGTCTGGGGTGTCCATCACTCAGGGAGGCGTGGCTGAAGGCGTGGCCTTGCAGACTCTGAGAGCTGGCTGAGGTAATCTCTAAAGGAGAGAGTAGTCACCAATAATCATGGAAATGTAGCCATAACTGTACAGTATATTTCACAGCCATGTATATTACATATCACAGACCAGGCTTACCAGAATAAATATTCCACACATACAGCTCATATATATCTCTGTGTGTGTGTGTGTGTGTGTGTGTGTGTGTGTGTGTGTGTGTGTAAAAACATGCTCCTGTTTTAGTCTCAACACAGACAGATATACATGTAGGAGTAGCAAACTGAAGTAAGAGCTCACCTTCACCAGTACATAGTCTCCAGCTTTAACAGTGACAGGGTTGGTATCCGTGGGATAAGAAAGCAAATCCTTTCTTGGAAAAATAACCTTCACATTCCCATCATTCCGACCACAAAGATCTTGAGATGACTTCTTACTTTCCTGCAGAAAACAGACTCAGTCAAGCAAAAACAGCAGATAACATTTGTACAATATAAAAGGCTTGACTAAGCACTGTAGCAGACAGAAATTCTCTCCTGCTCTTACATTGCCTCCAGATACCATGCCACAACGTCTCACTAGTGTTATCCAAACCAAGGGTGGTTATTCCCACTGTTATGTAGATGGTCATAAAATTCTGTTATCAGTGTGTATATCGGTAGATCCAATCTCAGCATGACTGGTAGCGCATATTAACACACAAGTGGCAAACACCTTGTGGTAGTTTTCTGTGCATTCGCCAGGCATGTCCTCAAAAGAAGGACACTAACAAGAATCAAAATTAACTAAGACCCCAATCTTCAAACAGTTATTGATGGCAGGTAATACACTAAAGACCACAAGCACAGGGAAACCAGTCATTGGGATTTCCCGGTACCAAAGATGTGAACTGCTCTCAACACTTCAAAAATAACAAAAAACTCAAAGCATCCAAAACAGACACAATGCTATGCCTAACCAGGGAAGGGTTTCAAATGAAAGGGCCACAGAAACCCATGCGGCAATCGCAAACTAACACCACAAACGGGAAAGTGACCATACAACTCAAATAGACTAAAATAGACCAAACAATGCCCTAAATACATAAACACATAAACTCTATTTGCCCTCCAGAAAAGAACAAAGCCAAAACCAAAATGAAATGCCAAAAGGTGCTAGGGCTGAGCTGATAGACAATGCCATTGTTCATCATCGTTGTCAGACAGACCTCATGATGTTGATCCAGCAGGTCTAAATAAGATAAGGGAGGAGAATTTACTGCAACTATTTATTTTCTTGCAGAAATCTAGTTAAATCGATATGCAAAACATGATGACCAAGACACACAGATGCAGCAATCCCAAATTATTAACAGCAGAAGTGCTCCAAACACAGTTGTAACACAGCATGGCTTCAACCCACTGCAGTACTCACTCCCTCCACTAGGACAAGCTGTTTGCTGTCGATGAAACTGGTGTTGACCTTAGCCGCATCTTCTCGGAATGTAAAGATAAGCTCCTCCAGGCGACAGCTTCTTCACCTCAGCTGGGATATCGTCCCCGAGACGGTGGTATGCCTGAGTTTTCTGTGGGTGTGGTACACACATCTTCATGTCAGAAGGTAAAGCCCAACTGGCAGCCACAAGACCCTTTCAATTCTCCAAATGATAATAGACAATGGTGAATTTCTTGATAGAACCATCACATGAACCAGGGAGAATGTCTGTTTTTTGATAGTGTTAAACACAATGACAAAATAGGATCTCACCTTCCTCATGCTGTAGGCAAACAGGAAGGCTACATTATAGCCCACTTCCCTGATCAAAGAGACCGACTGCTGGTGGTCCTCCTCTGTTTCCCCACAGAAGCCTGTGATGAAGTCACTGCTCAGACTGACCCCTGTAAAAAGAAATTATACATAGATATTTATTCACACAAGACCTATTATAGCTACAATAATTTTATAATTACATACTGAATGTTTGGTAATGATAGGACACCTGGTATTATCTTTCGAATGTTTTCCACAAGCTCAAGGTAGGCTTCCCTAGTATACCTATGAAAACATCCCAGAGCATGATGACTTAAAGTGAGAACTAAGTTTTAACACATGAGACATCAAGAGATTTGAGATAAGCAGGCTAATCTCTACTGTGCTTGTGGTGAGTGCTGTCGTTCTAGGAGCGTTTCTCACCCACGCCTCATGGTCTGTAAGACTCTGCTGCTGCCGCTCTGAGCTGGCAAGTGGATCTGCTTACAGATGTTCCTCCGCTCTTGGATTAGCTATAACACCTTCAGGAAACATACTCACCCACCCCAGCACAGGTCAAACGAAAACAGCACAAATTGACTATGGCAGTCAAACCTTATTTCACATATCTGATAAGCATAAGGCTTTTTCAATCTGATAATCTATTAATGATCTCTTCTACTGCTCACATTCAAATTTGCGAATCCTAAATTATTATCCAATCTGCTGCTTAAAATGGCCTATGAGCAATATCTGCACATGAATTCAGACTATAAGAAACCGTTCAACTAAATACTTAAACTCTTTGAACATCCACTACACCACACAAGCCATAAACAGTCAGGGCCGGATTACCAATAGATTACCAGAGTAGGCAATGACCTGTAGGCCCCACACCTTTTAGGGGCCATGCAACAAGGAATTAAAAAAAACAAACATATTAGGAGATAATTTGCAAGGGAGGCCCCAAGATTATGACTGCCTAGGGGCCTCCACAGGGTTTAATCTGCCACTGTAGGCAGTGTACATGTACATGCCCCTAAATGTAATTGGTAACATATTCCATTACATTACTCAAACGAGGAACATACTTTAAAAACTTTGGAATACGTCAACATTGTCCAAGACTATTTCAAATATAACTCACTTTAATTACATTTAAATTACATTTAACAGCATGTATTCTGTGTTCTGTATTTTGTCACCTGCAATGAAATACATTTTAAAAGTACCTTCCCCACACTAGTCATGGGTATCCCAACCAAAAACCACATGCTCACATCCATGACTCTGGGGTTTCTACCTCATCAGGAAAGTCTTTAGGATGTGGCCAGGTGAAGCGAATCCTTGTCAGGGTTTACGAGGGAGACGTGGTGTAGCAGGTCAGAGAATCGTAGGCCTCCTTGCTCATCACGGGAACACGGTGCTGAAACCACGGCTGAGGTGCGAACCAAGCTCCGAGTTGCTGGCCCCGTCCCCAGACACGTCTCTGTAGCTGTTCACGTTTTGACCCAGCAGGGTCACTTCCTTCACCCCCTATGGCCATGATCATTTCATATACTTGGTGTTCACATCTGGCCAAGTTTCACACACAGAAACTAGTAAAGCCAGACTGCACACATAGTCGCTGAAGGGAAGAAACCTGGTCAGACAGCATGCGCACTTCTTCAAGTATGGAGGACACAGGTCTGCTCCTATCCTTCCCCCAGGTAAACGGCACAATGCAGTAGCTGCACATGTTGTCACAGCCCCGCGTGATAGACCTACAGCAGTCAAAGAGGGACAAAATATACTGGATAATCCCACTGTAAGACAAGGTGCCACCAACAAGGCTTGCAGTACACAAGGTCTGTACTGTCAACAGCGTGAAAGGACTTTAAAAGTATCGACCCCCTGATATCAAACCATTGTTTGAAGTGCTACATCTAAAAGCATGAAGGAGCTGAAGATGAGCCACCACGGTGTTTGAAGTTTTATATCCCTTCATAAGTGTAGGAGGGTCAGTCATGTATAAATATTTAACCAAAAAATGCAGATTGACAAGTGTTCAGTAAAATGATAATAATAAACAACTGAACTATGAGCATTTGCTGTTTTTGGCTTTATTGTGGATGCAAGTCCCATGTTTCATCCAATATGGTAGCAAATGCCTTTAAATTATAGCTGACTTTTCTGTATTTTAATCTAACAGTTGCTGTTCAGATTAAATTCAGTGTATTAGAGTTGAATATGAAAACACCAAAAACTGTCTATACATGTTAACTTAAAAATTGAACTGTACATGTGAGACTGTTATTTTACTCTTTACCATCTTTACAAAATCACACAGTGCAAAGTTAATTTAAGAGTTAGTGTTTAGTAGGAACTCCTCCCTTATAAATCAGCCAGATATTATTATGGCACTCACACAAAGGCACTGTGTCCTGAATGGTGAATGGGCATGACATCAGCATATGCCTCTTCCAGGGAGAGCAGGACATTGCTGGTCCTCTGACCCCCATGGGCCAGTGCAAGGAGTCGGAGAAGATCTCTGTAGGCATCTGGCCCTGCTACAACATCCACCACCCTCTCCTTCTCCAGCAACTCAGTCTTCAGTCTCTCTGCCAAGCAACCTACAAGAGAGCAAGCACACATATGCGTATACGGGCACGTGAACCCACACACAAACATACATGCGCACATACGAACATTTCAGACTGAGAGATACATTTGAACGTGAATGAAGAACTATGGTGAAGTGAGAAGTTACCCAGGACTCCTATCTTTAATGGAGTGCTGCTCTTTAGACACTTCTTTTTCAGAACTGCTGGATGTTTGAGTCTGTTCCAGATGGTCTGCTCTGCCTTTTCCCTGTCACAATGATTTTTATTTTTTCCAACAGAAAATAGCATTACATCCAAGCAAAAAATGTCACTGAAGTCAAGGACTGCTGTCAAGTTGCACAAGATTGGCAACGTATAGATTCACTGTGTAAAATACAAACAGAAATAGGCTTTTCCTACCTTATGGAGCATGTGACAAGAAGCACCATATCTGCCTGTATAAAAAAAAAAAATTAGGAAAGATGAGAATGAAAGCTTTCAAATAAAGGAAGCGCTGTGTTTATCAAGGGTCAAAGGTCAAGGCATTGACACTTACCTCTGATAGTTCGTGGGTCCGAACATATCCACCCTTCTGAAGAATGGACCACGCAATTTCAGTGTCGTTGACGTTCATCTGACAGCCGTATGTTTCGAAATACACTGCAAGATGTAAACACCAAAATAAAATTGGCAACGACTACCGGCATACTGACACATGGGAATTAAAATCCTAAAGCCTGAACTATCATGGCAACAAATGCAGTTACATACCTTTCCGTAGCTGCGCCAGACCACTTTCTTCAGGAAGATACGATTCCTCATGTTCCTGTTGCGTCTCAGTTGAACTTTTGCCTGAAGAACTCTTAATGACGACAGCTTGGTCTTAAATGTGCTCACTCTCGTCTCATCAGTCTCATTAGTAGGAGTGCTAGATAGAGACACTGAGCAATAACCTCTGCATTTGTCGGCGAGTCGAGATAAACACTTTTGAACAGAAAACACTAGAAGTCTAAGCCTGCGGGCAGACATCATGTCTAAACGGGAGATTCGGCTACAAAGCCATGAACAAGACAAGAAACTCAATTTAACTTTAAAAGTAACGTTAGCTAAGGCTAAGTGCTAACTTAGCAATGGTGCTGTGGTTTGCGCAGAACAATTTTATATACAAAAGTATATTATCAGCGAGCTAACAAATCTGTACAAGCAGCCAATAAATATAAAAATATCTGTAGCTTAGTTAGGTAACCTAATAATTCAGCTGTAACATACACTCACGTATGACCCCACACGGTTAACATTGACATGCAGTTTTGTAATTTTCAAAATAACGGTTTCATTAAAACGTAACAGTGATACTCGTGTTTCAGTTCTAAGACAAGTAAACGGTGTAACTTGGGAGGGAGATCAATCGCAAAAATATCGATTTACGTTTTTTAATTCATATTTTTGTAATTAATATTTTTAATTAATATTTTTTTAATTAATAGTTTTGTGAAATCTTATATTTAACATAAACGGCTACTTTTATTTTGCAAGTGTTTACTTGTTAGTCATAAGTAGTGTTTTGTGAGATGATTGTTCGTTTTCACACATGGCTCTCTGTCCCTCACCTACTCTGATCTAATGACGAATGCGTAATTTATTTTATAAGTGGACTTCACACTTCGTTCTGTTACCTAAGGGTCAGTACAACATACTCGTTTAAATGTGCTGATACAAAGATTGTGAAACAATTAATGTTTTTAATTAACTGATTAAAGTTTTACTCTGAATGAACACATTTTACGAATATATAGGAATGTTAACCTTATTACATTGTCTTTGATGAGGAAATGGGTATTTTGGATGTTTTAACCTTTTAAACATGTTTTAACCTTTTAAACTTTTAAATATTACCGTAAGGTTGTAAATACGTTCATTAATATTTTAGGTATTTTGATTATTCATTTTGCAATTTTGATTAAAAATAAATAAATAAATAAAATTAAAAATCAAGTTATTTAAACATGTCCAAGAATTGCTGTCCACTCTCTCATCTTTGGATAACCATCTTGGTAAAAATGCGACCTTTGACATCAGTGACCTCACAACTTTAAAAAAGGTCTATCTTCATTCGCCTAAAGGCATAAACTGCATGCTCCTATAGTATGTCAGTTCATTTGAATTTCTCACTTTGTCCCCATACTCAGATGAGTTAAAGCTAAAAATGTCCACCCCATTGTGATGAAATATTGAGTTAATAAACATTATTTTAGAATATCAAAATATATGTTTGAAATGCTAACTTTAGCTAAAATTGTCCACCTGCTGACATGACAGTTGCACAATACAGTGAACATATACTTGCATATACCTTCTTTGCTGTTTTCTTGTTGTTTTGTTTTAAGTAATATTTCCTAATAACTATTAAGCTATTGATGTTCAGCTACGACAGGAGCTGAAGTAGCAAAGAGGAAAAGGTCCAGGTGAGATGCAGACCCTTGGAGGAAAGAGACAATTACCTGTGAAATTAGAGAGAGAGAAAGCGCTGTAGAAAAGGTGAGGAGATTTTAACAAAAAAGGGAATTCATGACTGAAAAAGAAAGGTATGCCAAAAAAAAACCCCAAAACAAAACAGTCGAGAAAGGAATAGTTGCCATGACAACTAAACATTCTTGAAGAGCTATAAACTGTGTTATCAAGGTGTATTTTAAATGTTCATAACTTTGCTTTTAATGGCTTTAAACATTATATATAGCTTAGAAATATGTAGAGGTTGGAGGAATATGTGTGGCTATATTTGGGCTATTTCTTCTGTTTGGGTATGAGTGGTTTGTAGCATTTAGCATTGGACATTGAGAGTGCTGAAAAGTCTAAATGTGTCTGTGAAAGCTTTAGAAGTATAAAGTGATTGATTTTTAAATTAGTAATGAAAATGCTGAGGTAATAAAATGATATTGTAAGCAGAAAAGTATGGATGGTCCCGAATAAACTGGTTTCATGCAGGAAAGACCAGTGTAGGCTTCAGCATAAATCTTCAGGAGGCCTCTTTGAAAAAGCCTCTAGGGGATTCCGTTGAAGGGAGAGCCTTGGTTCAAGGATGGGACATCCCGGCCAAGCACTGGAAGAAACAATATGGAGATCACCAAAAGAAACAATATGGGCATCCGGTGATATAGAATAGGATCGTCTTTTAAAAAAATAGAAGTAGTTCAGGTTGAACATAATAGTACCAAGAACTTGTTGGTGTAACTATTAAATATCAATTAGCATATATTGAATAATGTATGGTTTGAACATAATAGTGGAAACCTGGACAAGTATTATGAAAAAATAAAAATGGTTATGCAAGTGTCCTTGAAGCGTTTGGTTACTATCTGATGGATTAAAATAGGTTTGTTGGTAGCAAAGACATCACTAAAGTGTACAGAGCAAAGGTACTCCAGGACCAGGATGGGTAAGTAGCAGCTTGATCAATGGACTCTTCTGTGAGACGTAACAGGGCGTCGGTCTTAAATGTAATGTTAGATCAAGTGAAAAACTTTAGTGGATTGAAATACAGATAAATAAATCCACCAAAAGTGCACCTGCATCATTGGTAAAAAGTTGTTCTGCTAGTTGTCTGATTTTGTTCCAGTAATCTAATGTTTCCTGTGGACTAGGTGGTTCAAGATTATATTGGTGTTTGCTTTATTTCTGTGATCTTTTTAACCATAGTCTGCTTGTTTATACTGTCTACCAAATATTGAGTAGTGAAACACTGACACAATCCCTTTTGGCGTCAGACATTTGTAATAATTTCAATAATCTACACTTGTAAATCAAGAGGGCAGCACCATTTTAAAGTCTAGTTTCCTTTCTCTGTATCACTTTCTGGAATTTTTCCGTCTGTGTTTTTATTAAAGTTAAAAATGGAAAGGGTATTAAAACTCCCTTTCACTGACATCTCTTCCACTGAACTTGTAGAGAAAGTGATGATATGAAGATGATTATGTTTATCGCTTTCACTCAGAGATCATTGTCTGAGGGTCATGTTGTACAGTTCACGATGCCCCGGGTTGCAATCAGGAGGTTTGACAGTGATGTGCCACAGTTGTCTGTGGTGTTCTATATGATCATCACAGAACATCACACATAACTGGTCAAATTGTATCTCGAGTAGTATATTTGTGTATTATACTATATATTAGCAGCATATCTTTATGATGCAATTAAAAACATTCCCCATCCCCCTGAATACCAATCATATTACATATCTGGGTACTAAATTCTCTTCCCAGTTGTCTGTTATTCAAAATAAATAGTCATCCAATTATTAAAACAATAAGCGACAAACTTCATTGATGGACAAATTTGCCCCTTATGTTCTTCGGACAAACTGCAATAATTAAAATGAGAATATTACCTAAACGAAATTGTTTGTTTTCAATTATTCCAGTGCCACCAACCTGTCTAAAATCTTTGGACAACATCATAACTTGATTCTACTGGAAAAATAAATCACATAGAATCAAACTCACAACATTACAGAACTGTAGTTGATTATTGCAAATCAACTACAATATGGAATAAAATGGATAAAACCTAGTATATCAGACAGAATATGGATAGACATAGAGCAAACATTATGCAAAGATCTAAAAGTGAGCCCTTGTGCTATGCCTCTTTTCTGTTCTGCGAGGGTGTCAGTGTTTTTACACGTCCCCTCCCTTCTCCAGTTTTCCCCTCTCGAGTCTGTCTCTCTCCTGAGGCTTCCCTTAGCCATTCAAGTTTCTCCCCGTTTTCTGGTTTTGTTTGGGAGCTTTTAGTTCGAGTTTTCCCCAGTGCATCGGGGTTGCCATTTCTTTCCGTGGCGTTCTTTGTTCTCCCCTTTTCCACGCTCACCGAGGTGTTTCGTTTTTTCCTCTTGTTTTGCTTGATCCAAGCTCTAACTGTTCTGCACACGAGCCCACCATTGTTAGAGTGTGGCTGCTTACCCAGTAAGCTATTGGTGTCCTCACCTAGCTGACCTGGATTCAAAACCACCTTACAAAGTCCAGGCCTTGGTTATTCTAAGCTTAAAATGAAAACGACAGAAAAAGGTAAAATCATTTCAAGTTTGGTTTATTTGTTGCATACATAGTCATACACAGTATAACTCACAGTGAAATGGTTGAGTGCTCTGTCCAATCTGAGGAAAAAGAAAAACAGGGGTGCATAGAGAAATATATTCTATATATATACAAAAATATATTAATAGTGCATGTACAATATATATATATATATATATATATATATATATATATATATATATATATATATATATATATATATATATATGTACAATGTATATATGGATATTTATATATGTATGTACAGAATGTACAGTCCCATCTTGCAATTGGCATATTTACAGTTATATGTTACATGGTGGTAATTGAACATATTACAGTTATATTGAACATATTACAGTTATTTCTATTACATATTACAGATTTTGACATGAACAGCTGATCATTTTTTTGTTTTTATTCCTCTTAAAGTTTAAATGTTCAGATTGTCAGTTCTTACAGGTCATAGCTGATCATTAGATAAGTGTATTGGGTTGCATTAATATAAATGTAAAGATCAAAAAAACAAAACCCCACAGTGTAGCTTAAAATAGAGAATAATTCTGTAATATTCCTTTATGTACAACACAATTTCAAATGACCTTATTAACAAACCAGTAAAGACAGGACGAGAAGCAAAGGTCACTTACACGTATTAAATCTTGAAGCAAACAAACTGCAGCTGCAAGTGCCACACTGCCATCCAGTTCCACTCTCTGGTCTGGCGACGGTCATATTACAGGAGCAACGAGAGGCTGCCAACAGTTTCTTTTAGCTTGTCTACTGAGACGGTGAAACTGGCCAACCAGGTGAAAAGCATTGTGAAGGAGAAACGACTTCGACTGCCGACGTGGGAAAGTAGCAGTCAGAGCAGGTCTATTGGAGCAGTGCGATGGACTCTGCCCAACAATGGGCTGCAAGCCCACATCTCTGCACATAGCAACAGTATGTGGTTCCTAGGTGCCCAGTCGGCTAGTTTTAAAGTTCAATTCAAATATTAAATAAAAATGCAGACTTCAGAATTGGTTAAAGAGCATAACTGTGCACGTACTTTATTGTAGGTTAACATTAACACGCATTATTGAGGCACCCTCTGGAGAATGTCTAAAAATCAGAGAACCCACATTTTCATACATTTTTCAGTAGTGGTTATGTATTCACCCCACATTCCTTTACATATTTGCGTTTGTCTTCACGTCCATTGCATCCAAACCATACATTTGTCAATATATGCAAAGTAATATAAAACACCCACACCAGTTGGAACCTCTTAACACCACATTCCAAGAGATTTCTCTTGACCTTATCCTAAAGAGATGGTCCTGAGCCTGATGGAAATAATATCTCATACTTGTAAGTGTGCTGGAGCCTATCCACCATCCTTTGCAGAAGCCTGCAGAGGCCTTTACAGAGGCCTCTGCCCTGTACACAAATCATTCTGAAAGGACACATACCATTCTGTGATTATGTTATTAATATGTCTAATTCAATGTTAAACCTCTGTTCTCTTTTTATTACCTCAAGCACCAGACCTGAGGAATTTGCACGGTCTCAAGGAGTGCGTGAAGTTTATCGCTCAGTGGAAACAAGAGGTGGAGCGTGTCTGTAAGCCTGACGAGGGCGCTGCAGCTGCATCCAGTAGCAGTAATGACTGCGGTGGAACCGTACACCCCCACACTGTTGCCAGCACATTTTTCAGTGGGCCAGCCGTCTCAAAGCTGTTGATACATTGTTCAGTCCACGTGAAGGGCAGCAGGAGAGAGGAAGTGAAGAGAGGACCTAGGCAGTGAAGGAGACCAAGCAGAGAAACACTGAATGGGCTAAAGAACTCCAGACAGTCTCAGAGCGGTGCGGCATGATGAGGGCAGAGTTGGCACAGAATTTCAGGCAGCTGGAGCTTAAGAAGAAGCTGGAACCCATGCTGCCTGTCCTGGACTTCATCGCATGGTCTCTACTCAAACATAACCAGGATGTAGTTTCACAGCTTTGGGTCCTCAGTAAACAGCGATCCTGGAGAACTTCAAAATCCATTCCAAATTCATTGTGGAACTGGATCTGCAGTGCTGTGGATGAGGTCACATTGGACCCCATGACCAAACATGCGTGGCTGCTGCTGTCTGATGACTGTAAGAGGGTTCAGGAGTACCTGACTAAGATGAAAGTTCAGTTCACCTCCCAGCGCTTTGACACTTGGCCCTGTGTGCTGGGCTGGGAGGACTTCTCTTCCAGCTGTCTTTCTATAACTCACAAATCTAGACATTTATTGGAAACGTCCGGGAGAAGCTGTAACCCCTCTTTGTACTGCTAGATGGCCGCACTCTCATGACACTGCACTCATCAAAAGCAGCACCAGAGACGCACTGAGTCATATTCCCGAACGCACCTCTCAGGCCAGCTTATTTGCACATTTTGTCGTAAAACTTAAGATGTCTGTTTTATTAAATTACCAAAAACTTTTTTTCAAAATCAAAGTATTTGTAGCTACAGAAAAACATGGCTAATCACAAAAATGAGAAATAACGTCACTGATATTTGCAACATGTGTTTCTAACATGCACAGGCTCTTGAGGAGCACCTAAACCCTCACACAGGGGTGTCTGCTTGTCATAGTACTGTAAGGAAGGGCTTTGGCGAAACAGGCCACAGAAAGCAGCATATGAGAATCCACACAGGTGAAGAACCCTTTAGCTGCCCAGTATTTCAGAAGCAGTTTGTGCAGGCGGGTAATGAGCCGCATTCGTACCCATTCATATAGGATGTTGGGAGCAAAACGGTTAAAGACTTGAAAAGTATGTTAACAATCAGTTAACAATCAGATTACTGTTGTTAGGTTGTTAACAATAGAGTAATAAATGGCTAATATGCTTCTTCCCAGTTATGCCTTTGCTTGATCTATTTTGGTCTGATTTGGTGCTTGTCTGGGCAAGTGTGATAAAAAGTATTTTTTCGTTTGTTTTTCATTTAGTTCCTTTTTATATCGTGTTCTGTTCCATTTTATATGTTGTCTATTATCCCTTTAAAGTCTGTCAAATTAATCAAATGTGAAGATTTCACTCTGTTCAGATTTGATTGAAAAAGAGACCAACCACTCCCTGCATCTTTCATTTTGCATATACAGTGCATTTGCAGTTAACCGTTTCTTGTTTGTATTAATCGCGTGTGATTCTTGTGAGTGCCGTTAGTGTTCTGTGTTAAATGTTAATAAATGTACGTCCCAGACGTTGGAGTCTGTGCGTCCTGCCCCTCACCCTGCGGCACTCGGGCCACCCCTCGTTACGCTACTGTTGTAACTCAAGAGTGAAGCACCATTTTAAAGTCTGGTTTCCTTTCTCTGTCTCACTTTCTGAAATTTTTATGTCTGTGTTTTTTTAAACTTAAAAATAGAAAGGATATTAAAACTCCCTTTCACTTAATGGCCTCTCATCCAATGAGCTGTTAGAGAAAGTAATGATAGTTAGATGAATATGTTTATAGATTTCACTCCGAGAACGTTGTCTGAGGTTAATATTGTACAGTTCATGATGCCCAGGGTTGCAATCAGCATGTTTAACAGTGATGTGCCACACAGTTGTCTGTGGTGTTCTCTATGACCATCACAGAGCATCACACATAACTGGTAAAATTGTATCTCAATTAGTATATTTGTATATTATACTATTGCAGCAGCATAACTTTATGATGCAATTAAAAAACATTCCCCATCCCTCTGAATGCCAATCACATTACATATCTGGGTATTAGATTCTCTCTGCAGTTGTCAGTTATTCAAATTTAATATCATTCCAGTTTTTAAAACAATAAGTGACAAACTTCATTGATGGACAAATTTGCCCCTTATACTCTTTGGAAGAATTGCAACAATTAAAGTGATAATGCCTAAGATAAACGATTTGTTTTCAATTATTGCTATCCAGCTCCAGCAACCTGGTTTAAACCTTTGGACACCATCATAACTGGAAAAATAAATCACAAAGAATCAAACTCACAATGATACAGAACTGTAGTTGATTATTGCAAATAAACTACAATATGTAATACAATGGATTAAACCCAGTATATCAGACAGAATATGGATAGACATAGAACAAACATTATGCAGAGATATAAAAGTCAGACTTACCATCAAGCAAATCAATTAAAAACATCCATGTTTCAACTGTTTGACAGAGGCCATAACTCTAACAGCCTGGTGGAAATTCCACAAGATAACAAAGAACTATTCATTCTCGTATTTGGAACAATCAAGACTTTACCTTCAACAACAACAAAAATTATTAAACTTTACACCTTGGATAGAAAAAGGCAAACATATTCCTCATAACACTACTTTCATGTCACTTCCACAAGTATCCCAAAAGTATGATATAGTAAGCACCCAAATGACCAGCAACACTAATCTACAATGCATTCACTACAAAATAATGCATGGAGTACATTATACTACACATAAGATGTTTAAAATTGGTTTCATGGACCAGCCCCTTCATACATGAGGTCAATGGTCAAAGCCCGATCTGTACCTCGAGTACTTCGAACCTCAAGTACGGCTCGGCTTGAAATACCTTGCTTCGGGTCTCATGGACGACAAGCATCGAGACTATTTTCTGTCCTGGCTCCAAGATTGTGGAATGAACTCCCGCTTGCTGTCCGGACAGCAGAGTCCTTTGCAGTCTTCAAACCCAGACTGAAGACCCATTTATTTGCAGAATATTTAAAGGACAACTGACACTGCTCCCTTATTGACTGACCAATTTAATACTTATTGTAGGGCATTTATGCTTTTTAACAAACTCTAGCACTTATTGTTTATAGCATTTATCATTGTTTAAGACAGACCTTATGTATTTTGCACTTCTAAGTATTAGCATTTATCCCTGTATTCTACAGTATTCTTGTTCATTGGTATGTTTAATTCTAACCTACTATACTGTACTTGGACATATTCTATGAGTAAATGACAAAGCACTTTTGTAAGTCGCTCTGGATAAGAGCGTCTGCTAAATGCCGTAAATGTAAATGTAATTGTTTCACAAGCTCAGCAATCCTACTTACATACTGTCACGATACGGCCCCTGCTTCCAAACGTCTCCTTGCTTGTATGTGTGTGTGTCAGTTAGGTGAGTAAGCGACTGCAGTGTCCTGGACCTGAATGCCTTTGAGAGGCAGGTGGAGCTGGTCCTCCATGGGGATTCTCCCTTGGGGGGGCTTTCAGAGAAGCGTCGTTGTCCTATGAGGACACTCCCTCCGTGAAGTCTCGCAGCCCCAGAACTTAAAGCGCCTACGCCTAAGCCTCGTAAAGACAAGGAGGCAACGTCACCAGTGCCCACCCCTGAAACGGACAAATCAGCTGGTGCGCTTCCGGACCTGCGGGCGACAAATCGTGAGCAGCCGCCTCCACCCAAGTCATCGAGGGAAGATCCCGCCCAGCCGGTCCAACCCAGCCGAAGATAGGAAGACTGGCTGGAGCTCCTGATGATAACTTCCCTGGACTGTTTAGTAATTCCTTAAAGGAAGACTGGCTGGAGCTCCTGATGATAACTTCCCTGGACTGTTTAGTAATTCTTTATGTAGTCCTGATCACATACCTATCCTGATCACCGCACCTATCCCTGTCTCAAATATTGCCCACACCTGAGTCCTATTCCCCTCATTACCAACCCCTTTAATAAGCTTCTCCTCATCGCATACTAGTCGCGAAGTATTGCTTTCCTATACGGCGTACGAGCGTTTCCTCATCCTGTGTGGTTTCCCGGTTATTGACTCCTGCCTGCTTTCTAGACCTCGTCTCCTGCCTGACCCTCCGTCACCTCCTGAACGCCACCCCGTGTACGACCCCGGACCGACCCGACCACGCTTACCTGTCTTACTACACGTATTAGTACGGCTGCTAAAAAAAGACCTCTGCAACCGGACCTATATTTAACAGCATATCAGTAGGATAGTAGTAATACTGTAGTAATAGGTTTCTAAAAATGTATTATATGCACTATTTTTACAGCCTCTGAAAAAACATTTGAGGGTTAAGCTGAAATGTTAACACTTTCCTATTTATGTTCGCTGTATAAAATAAAATAAGTGCATGTGACTGCAGTGAACAAGGAATATGTTGTCAATATTTAGATAGATGACAGCATGTTCTTTATTTTTGCATCATATTAATTGTTAATAATTTGCTAATGATAAAAAAAGTTTCTGCGTTTTCATTACGAAATAATGTCATTTGGTCATATTTATAGTGCCTTAAGGCCATTTCAAATTTAACAGTAATGGATTTTCAGCGTAAATTTGCATTCCTGCAAAAATAAAGGTCTGTATTTTCAATGTTTAAACATATGAGCTCCGAATGGTCAAATTACGGAGCAGTAGAGTTTGTTTCCGTTCTTTTATTGGACTGGTTCATTGTCGCGAGAGCGACCGTTTAGGCGAAGTCGGTGAGTGCGCGGCCGAGCTGCTCGCGCTTGAAGATACGGTAGACTCACCGCATGCAGCACTTGTACGCTAGCAATTTAATTTCTTCAGACTGGAAATACGATAATGCTAACGTTTGTTGTCAGAAATATACTAGCTTCTCCTTTCGATCGAGGGTATATTTTTCAGTCATAGTTATAACGCCGAAAGGTGGGTTTCGTGTTAAAGCTTTTCAGTTCGTTTTTTTTTCATACTGTTGTGCTGCGGTAGTTTTGTAGTATCAGTCGAGGAGGCTAAAACCCTAACGGGTTGTTTTGTTAGTTTGTTTGCCAAACAATGATTACCTGCCGTTTTTGTAGCAAAGAACTTGATGCTTTGAAGGGTTGTGTGCTGCACTGTAAAGTTCATAGAAACGAAGCCACTTGTTTTTTCAAATGTGTTAGCATTGACTGCAAGCAGACGTTTTGTACTTATGCAGCTTTTAAAGCTCATTTCTATTGTGTTCACAGTGTGCCTGCACCCTCTGTTACTGCTAGAGCCGTTGTTACAGATTTGAAATGTGCAATTTCGCTGTGAGCGTCAAATTCACACAGCGAAGAACTTGTGACTTAAAAGAACATATAGTGGAGGGACGACCTGTGGCATGTCCAGTAACTGGTTGTAAAAATACGTTCACCGTGAAATCATCATTTACTGCTCATATGTCTAGGAAACATCAAGAATGTTCGACTGCTAGCATAACCTATGTGACATGTACAAGAAAACAATTTCTCTCATTTGTACTTGAGGATGCTTCCCAGAGCTCAAATGATGCAACAACAAATGAAAGCATTCAATTGCCACCGAATTTGAAGGAGACCTTTCTTGGGAATGTACGTCTATTCTACCTACAGTTAGAAGGGCATCACCTTCTTCCAGCTTCAACAATACAGACTGTTGTTGAAGAGATGTAAAATGTGCATAAGTAGAGACAGGAATATACTTTGGGTAAACTACATTCACTTTTAAAAAACATGTTTTGACATGTGTCTAACAGATAATGCTATTGCTAAAATCTGTGATTGTGTTAAGGATTCAGATCTGTTCTCTGTCTGTCATCCGGGACCACTAAGGACAACATATTCAAGAGCTCAAGTATTCAAAAAGATATTCAAATACATACCTGTGTTACAAACATGAAGTAGTTTATTAGAATCAGAATTATGGACGAATTCAGTGTCTTGTGTCTTCAGTCTTGTGAAGTCCAACCAGTTCTTCATTGAAAATCCATGATGCCTGATGCTAATTCTGTACCAGAATGCTTTTGAAATTGTAAATCCCTTCAGCTCTGCTAAGAAAAAAGACAACGTTGTCGCAGTCTGTCTTTTTTTGGCAAATTTACCTGTTCGTGTACGGTCCGATATCGATCACGTCCCTTGTCTTACTGTGTGGAGAAAATGACTTAATTGGAAAATTAAATGACTTAATTGGAAAATTGGAAGTGCTAAGGTTTTCTCAGAGATGTTAGTGGATTTAAAAGATTTGGATGTAAATGGAATTATTGTAGGTGGTGAAACAATCCACGGGGCTCTTTGTTGTATTGCTGGTTATAATTTGGGTTTACACAGCATTGGTGGGTTTACTGAAAACTTACTTTAATTTTGCAGGTACTGTGAAATCATACGAAGTGAGTTTCAGAGTGATGATCCAAATGTACGTGGTCCCCAGGGCACCCCTGAAAGTTCTAATTATGCTGTTGGTGATCTAGACATTGAAGCTGTGGACAGTCGAGATATCAAAGGCATAAAGGTAAACTGTTTTCAATACTCTGATATCTTTTCATGTTTGTCAGCCTGGTCTCCCACCTTGTTTAGGCCTTGACATATTTGAGTGTGTGTTGTTCTATGACGTTGCACTGTACTTGAAGCATTTCATTAAGAAAAAAAAATGCCTTACATATTCATTATTGAACTGGCACATCAAGCAGTTCAAGTGCAAAGGATCTGATGCTTTTACAAAGCTATGTTCTGTTAACTCTGGGGTGTCCAAGCTTTCAGGTCAAGCTATCCAGAATTGGAATTTCCTAATGTTGCTGCCTTTATTAATTGGTGACAAAGTGCAAAATCCAGATGATGATGTGTGTAAATTAGCTTAAAGATATTGTTGATATGATTTGCACACAGACGATTTCTTTGTCACAGGTGGCCTATCTTGACATTATAATCCAAGAATATCTGGAATCTGCGTTTATTTCCTGAGTGTAGCGTGCGGTGGCCCGGGTGCCGCAGGACGAGAGGCAGGACGAACAAGGTGCAGGTGTGGTTACAAACAAAACCACCCTCCCACTGCACGTGGCGGGCCAAACCACGTGACTCGGGGGAGGCGAGCGTTCCGTGACAGTGAGAGTCCACTAAGACCAAAACATAATTTCTTGCGACACTATCCAGCACTAATTTTTAAATTTGGTCCCTTGATTAGGTTGTGGACAATGCGTTTTGAAAGTAAACGCAGCTACTTCAAAAGGTGTGCCAGGCATTTGAAAAACTTTAAAACATATCTGCCTAAATTTATCCAAAAGACAGAAGATGTTTCAGGCATGTCTTTCAGCTGGACCTGGACGTTGTCAGCTTCTGCAAGTCAAAGACAGTTGTACCTTCTACCCCAACCTTTACAGTGATGCAATTAAACATGCAGTTAGAGAGTTTGGCTTTTCAGAACACAGTACTAGTGTTTCCACAGAGGTGCAGTGTAAGGGTGCATCATATAAAAAAGGACATTTTCTTGTGTCAAAAAATGATGAGCACATGGAGTTCGGAGAACTTCTCATTATTTTAATTCAAAATGATACATCTGCGTATTTTGTAATGGATATACATAACGCTGACGTTCATTTTGAATACCATCTGTACTTTGTGACAAAACACAGTTCAAGGCTGGAATGTCTTAACATTAACAACTTGGTAGATTTTTACCATTGTACATTGTTAATGGGCACCAAGTCCTTCCACTGAAACACAGTGTATTGTCGAGGTAAACATGATCTGTGATGGAAACCATACTAAAAATTCACACATACTATGTAAGAAACGTATCACAAAATGAAAAGGTTTACACATACTTGATATCAGTGTAATGACAGTTTTTCCTTTTATTTGTACAGTAAGCAATCATCCATGATTCCAGAAATGACTGACTTGGGGCAAACATGGTTACACACCGCCATCAGTGAGGTCTTGCCTGACCTTCCAGAGATGATGAAGGATATTCTAGAAGAGACCTAACATTCCCTTGGGGTGGAGACATGATGATTTCAGCAAGTTCGGCCAAACGCTGAGCACTCGCGTCATGACCGACGAGAGCGGCAAGTCCAAGGGCTTTGGCTTTGTGAACTTCGAGAGGCACGAGGATGCCCAGAGGGCTGTGGATGAGATAAATGGGAAGGAGCTGAATGGGAAGAAGGTGTATGTGGGTTATGCCCAGAAGAAAGGCGAGAGGCAGACAGGGCTGAAACGAAAGTTTGAGCAGATGAAGCAGGACGGTATGACTCGCTACCAGGGAGACAACCTGTACGTTAAGAACCTAGACGACGGTCTGGACGACGCGCGTCTACGTAAGGAGTTCTCTCCGTTTGGGACCATCACAAGTGCCAAGGTGATGATGGAGGGCGGCCGCTCCAAAGGGTTTGGCTTCGTGTGTTTCTCCTCGCCGGAGGAGGCCGCCACGGCCATGACGGAGATGAATGGGCGCGTTGTAGGCACCAAGCCGCTGTACGTGGCTCTGGCGCAGCGCAAGGAGGAGCGGCAGGCCCATCTCTCCAACAAGTACATGAAGCGCACGGCCAGCGTGAGCGCCTTGCCCAACCTCGTGCTCAACCCCTACCAGCCTGCCCCGCCCTCCGGCTACAACATGGAAGCCATTCCACAAGCTCAGAACTGGCCTGCCTGCTACCCGAGCAGGCAACTGGCACAGCTCCACCCCAGCACCCCCTGGGCTACGCACAGCATACAACCACAGCATTTCCAATACATGCCGAGTACCATCAGGCCGGCTGCAGACCAATCTCTGGGCCAGGAACCTCTCACTGCCTCCGTGCTGGATCTGGAACCTCCGCAGGAGCAGAAGCAGATGTTGGGTGATGGATGGTCTGTTTCCCGTGATCCAGAACATGCACCCCAAACTTGCAGGGACGGGTTTGCGCCTAGAGATCGACAACTCGGAGCTTCTGCATATGCTGGAGTCTCCTGAGTCTCATTGAAACACTGAAACTGAAAAAATAAAAACGCATTAAATATTTTAAATATTTTTGCCTGGTCTGTAGACTCCAGTTTCAGGCCTTGATTGCAGTAAACTAAAACAACATGTAAAAAGGCTAAATGATTGAGACGTGTACAGTCCGTCACTCCTTTCTTTTTGTTCCTCTTACTGTTCGAATGCTCAGAATGTCAGAATGTTTTTGCAGTTGACAGCTGAGCATTAGGCATGTGTATTGGATTGTATTAATAATACAATTGAGGATTCATTGCTGTTCAGGGACCCAGCAGTGGTAACTTGGCAGTGGTAGGGCTTGAACTAGCAACATTCTGATTACAAGTCAAGTAACCTCTGACTAGTATTATTATGATTAATATTATTAATATATCTTACACTGAGGTCTGCTGAAGCCTACCCAGGATCCTTTGCAGCAGCCTGCCATATGCAGAAATCATTATGAAAGGACACAGAATCTCTAAACTCCCTTATGTTTTATGTTATTAGTTTGTCTAATTCAATGTTAAAGCACTTTCCCCTGTAAACACTCTTTTTATGACCTCATTTCACCGTTTCATGACTTTATGCCACGAACCAACCAACTATTTTTTTATACAACTCTTTTCAAACACTTTAACCATTGTGGGTAACTACACTATTATACACCTATAATTCTTGTTATGCTATCTATTGTATTGCCACTGTCGATACATCGATGTTAGGAGAAATACCTCATGAATACTTTAAATGAATCCTTAAAATGACACCTATTCCATTTACTAATGCTAAGCTTGCTACAGTCTGAACTTCTAGCAAGTCAAGAGAAGTCTCATGCAGTTTCTGTATTTTCTATAATTGCATAATATATGGATGGTTTTAAACTCAATAACATACGCACTTGCAAAATACGTGAATATAAAGGAACAAAAATAAATGAACATAACCACATACCTAAACATCATCTGGTACCATCTCCCCATCACCCCTCAATGCAGTATGAGGATGGTCAGATTGTTGTATTTACTAATAGTTACCACTAGTATTAAAATAACAGTAAGCCCAAATCGTTCGACTATGTCCTCTTAAACAAACCTGTGATTTTTTTAATATTTGGACCACATCCTCCTGCAGAATAAAACAATCAGGAAATACAGTTGAGTTGGCTCATACCGCCCTCACATCAGTGTGATATCCATCAATGATGTGTTATGGCTCTGGGTAAGGAACAATGTTATATTGTTCAATAAACTTCACAGGATGCAAATTTTGCATTGTTTTAGCAAAGTTTTCGCTACCTCTATACAGCAAACACCAGAATCGACAAGGTTTACATTAATTATAGTCAGTAGAATTAAAGGGAAGAGGCCATATAAAAGGCTGGGATCTACGTTTAGCGGACTCGGCACTGTGTTACTAGATATTCCCCACCTTCCAGTAATTTTATTAAGTCCTCTTTAAACAGAAAATAAAGATGCAGAATTAATTGAAGAGAGTAGTAGGTCCATTATTTATTTTGAGCTCAGCGTTACATACAAACGAGGCATAGTCCAGAATATGTCTAATAATCACACAAGGAACACACATTTTTATCCAGTTTTCACAACTGATTATGTGATTGCCACACCTTCTCTACATACTGGTGTTTGAAATCTCCACCACTGTGTTCAACCATACATTATTCAATATATGCAAATTGAGATCTATCATTGTACAAATTGACGCTTGACCCCAGTATATCCTATTGGAAGATTTTCCTGTTTTTTTTTGTTGTTGTTGTTTTTTTTGTTTTTAACAAAGATGATCTCAACTCATACCATCAAACACCTGCAAGATGATGTTGCAGGTCAGTATCACCCTGCTCTTATGGTAAGATAATGAACCTTGCTTAGCCACAGAACTCTCGAAGAGGCTTTCACGTCTTTTAAAAGCCGGGATCTTTCCCAATACTTAGGAAGCTATTTCTCACGGGAACAGTCCAGAGTCATCTGCCGTAGACTTCCACAGAGGCCTTGAAACCACCTGCATCAGAGCCTCTGCTCTGCACTTACAGACCCAAAAAGGCCTTAAGATACCCCAGAAACATTATTCCTCTTTATGCTTTCAAACACAGTCTTGCACCACTCTGCACCTGTTGCAGAGAGCTTCAAAGCCTATTATAATTAGATCACAGATCGCCTCATGAAAATACCTTTACCCCAAAACATTTTATTACCTCAGGTGGAACAGCGTGTATAGGCCTAGACCTTTTTAGATGTAACTTAGAACCGCCGGTGACCGCTGTATGCTTTTCTATGGTTGTACAAGCTCCACTGGAGGACTCGATGAATAGTTGATGGAAGAGGGGTATATCAGATTCACCCCTTCTGCCTCCATGTGACAAATTAACACACTGCATAAACTTTTAGAAATAAATCAGTCTTTTAACAAATGGTAAACATTCTCTAGAAAAGATTATCTTGTAACAATTCATTGAGTATATGAACTGTTTTTGTGTCCTTATATCTATAAATGAAAAGTAATAAAACATTATAGATGATAAATAAATTACATAAAATGTATAAAAGTTCACAAATAAGAAAGTACCTGAGTCTGCACTTTTCTCCACAGATTCAAGAAACTCGTGAAAGTTGGAAGCTATAGAAACACATAGTACAGAATTCTAGACTGACTGAGGTGTGAGCAGAAAGATCGCCATGATGTCCTTATATCTAAAGCACTCAAAGCATTGATGTTATGTAAATAAACTGTGATCCGATTGGTTCAATCTAAGTAAATAGATTCACCTACTTTGAAGTTAAAGTTTTTCTCAAAAGGTTAGAACTGGTTGACTATACTTTGCCGTGTTCTGTAATAGAAAATGTAAACATTTATATCTAAAATATTGCACGACAGAAATCAATTCAAGACTAACCTCTAATGACCGCTAGATGGGGGAAGATATTAAGTAATAAATGAGTCCAGATCCTCCTGCCCGACAATACGGTGAGACTCTGTTTTTACGTGTGATGGAAAATGATACGAAACTATGTATTATGTGATTCATATAAAATCACACTGATCCTTTTGTTCTTAAATTAATAATGCTGTTTGCACATTTGTATCCGCCTGTTGCTGATTAAGTTGAACATGTATCAGGAACTGTTAACATCAAGGTCAACTTGACACACAACCCACACTGTTTGGAGTCAGTTTGGGTTGGTTTGTGGAAAAAACCAAGCTGAGAGCTGATTGGCTTATAGCCACAGCAACAAAGGAAAGAAGAGCTGCTTAAGAAAAGATGATTGGTTAAAGACAGCACAGGAGTAGTATAACTAGCCACGGTTTTGTATTCTCGGGGCTCCCTACCTGAGGAGAGCCAAACATTTATTTTATTCTTTTTCTTATTAAATTACTCTCTTAATCACGTCTGACTTGCTGTTTGTTCAAAATTCCACAACATATGTCATTACTACGCCGCACAAAAAAGACCGCCATATTTGTAGTTCCACAATGTGAAAAGGTGTCATTTTCTATGCAAACGAATGAATAAACACCATGCCATGCCTTGCTGTATCCCCTCTTTGCACCGCTGGACAGACACACTCATGACACTGTACTCATCAAAAGCAGCACCAGAGACGCACTGAGTCATATCCCGCTACACACCTCTCAGGCCAGCTTGTTTGCACGTTTTGTCATAAAACTTAAAATGTCATTTGTTGCCATTATATATAAAATTACCTATTTAAAAAAACAAATAAATCAAAAAGTACTTGTGACTAGAGAAACACCTGGCTAATCACCTACAAGAAATAATGTCAGTGATGTTTAGCGCAGGTGTTTCAAACTTGCCCAGACTCTTGAGAAGCACCTAAACGCTCACACAAGGGTGTCCGCTTGCCATAGTGCTGCAAATACTGCAGGAAGGGCTTTGGTGAAACAGGCCACATGGAGGAGCAGAAGACAATCCACACAACTGAAGAAGCCCATAGCTGCCCAGTATGTCAGAATCCACACGGGAGAAGAACCCTGTAGCTGCCCAGTATGTCAGAAGCAATTTGTGCAGCTGGGTAATGAACCATATTTGTACCCATTCGCATGTTGGGAGCAAATCAGTTGAAGACTTGAACAGTATGTTAACAATCAGTTAAAATTACTGTTGATGACAAGAAAACAATGGCTAATATGTTCCTTCACAGCTATGTCATTGGTTGATCTATTTTTGTCAGATTTAGTGCTTGTTTGGGCAAGTGTGTTAAAGTCTTCCTTTGTTTTTGGTTTTGTTCCTTTTCATATAGTTGTTTATTCCTTTTTGTCTAGTGATGTCCATTATCCATTTAAAATCTGCCAAATTAAACAAATGTGAAACGAATTCCATAGTATTCAGATTTGATTGCAAAAGAGACCAACCACTCCCCGTATTTTGAATTTTGCATATACAGTATATGTGCAGTTCCAGCCTAGTCCATTGATCCAAAATCTTGCCCAGATGTATCTGTTGACTGCAAATTTGAATGATTTCTGTGCTCTGCAGCAAAGGAGCGTTTGGTTACTATCGGATGGATTAAAATAGGCTTGTTGGTAGCAAAGACATCACTAAAGTGTACAGAGCAAAGGTACTCCAGGACCAGGATGGGTAAGTAGCAGCTTGATCAGTGGAATCTTCTGTGAGACGTAACAGGATTTCGGTCTTAAATGTAATGTTAGATCAAGTGAAAAACTTTAGTGGATTGAAATACAGATAAATAAATCCACTAAAAGTGCATCTGCATCATTGGTTAAAAAGTTGTTCTGCTAGTTGTCTGATTTTGTTCCAGTAATCTAATGTTTCCTGGGACTAGGTGGTTCAAGATTATATTGGTGTTTGCTTTATTTCTGTGATTTTTTTAACCATAGTCTAATTGTTTATACTGTCTACCAAATGCAATACTGAGTAGTGAAACACTGACACAATCCCTTTTGGCATCGGACATTTGGAATAATTTCAATAATCTACAGTTGTAAGTCAAGAGGGCAGCACCATTTTAAAGTCTAGTTTCCTTTCTCTGTCTCACTTTCTGGAATTTTTCCATCTGTGTTTTTATTAAATTTAAAGATGGAAAGGGTATTAAAACTCCCTTTAACTGACATCTCTTCCACTTAACTTGTAGAGAAAGTGATGATATGAAGATGATTATGTTTATCGCTTTCACTCAGAGATCATTGTCTGAGGGTCATGTTGTACAGTTCACGATGCCCCAGGTTGCAATCAGGAGGTTTAACAGTGATGTGCCAAACAGTTGTCTGTGGTGTTCTGTATGATCATCACAGAACATCACACATAACTGGTCAAATTGTATCTCCAGTAGGATATTTGTGTATTATACTATATATTAGCAGCATAACTTTATGATGCAATTAAAAACATTCCCCATCCCCCTGAATACCAATCATATTACATATCTGGGTATTAAATTCTCTTCCCAGTTGTCTGTTATTCAAAAATAAATAGTCATCCAATTATTAAAACAATAAGCGACGAACTTCATTGATGGACAAATTTGCCCCTTATGCTCTTTGGACAAACTGCAATAATTAAAATGAGAATATTACCTAAACGAAATTATTTGTTTTCAATTATTCCAGCGCCACCAACCTGTCTAAAATCTTTGGACAACATCATAACTTGATTCTACTGGAAAAATAAATCACATAGAATCAAACTCACAACATTACAGAACTGTAGTTGATTATTGCAAATCAACTATAATATGGTATAAAATGGATAAAACTTAGTATATCAGACAGAATATGGATAGACATATAGCAAACATTACGCAAAGATCTAAAAGTCAGACTTACCATTTATCAGTCAAATCAATTAAAGAACATTCATGATCAACAATTTGTGGGTGGCCATGATATTAACAGCCTGGTGGAAATTTCACAAGATATCAAACTCCAGACTCACATAAACATAACACTGCTTTCATGTCACTTCCACAAGTAGCCCAAACATAAGATATAGAAAGCAGGTAAGAGCAACTATCAGTTCAGAGACATTAAACTCACCTGCATCCATATCAGTATTATAAACATTCCTAATACAAAAAAACTATCACATAAGATATACAAACTAATAATGAAATCAAATCGCATAATTACTCTCCCATCGAGACAATGGGAGGAAGATTTATTACTAGCTCCCGACGCCACAGTTTGGATTAAAATGTGTAATAATAATTACCACATGACAGCAACACTAACCTACAATGCATTCAGTACAAAATAATACATAGATTACATTATACTACACATTGGATGTTTAAAATTGGTTTCACAAGCTCAGCAATCTGTACATACTTTACTCCAAAGACAGCTGACGATTACATTCACATCGTGTGGCAGAGCACACCTATCAAGCAATTTTGGCAATAAGTAATCACACACATGTCCCATGATTTAAATAACCCTATCCATCCAACACCATCTTTATGTCTCCTAGGAGACATGTCATCAACCAATGTGACAATAGAAAAAAAACAGGATAATATATATATGACATTATTAATTGCAAATACAAACATACTCATGAATTGGAAAACAAAAAATAATATTAGTGTCACCGAATGGAAAAATCTATTGATAGACTACATATCAATGGAAAAAAATCTCAGAATGAATCAATAAGAACCAATAACCTAGACTGGACTTTACAGAGCTAATCCATAAATGATAAATATCCCAATCTAGTACGTGTACATATACAGTGCACTCGCACATAGCCTCTCTCTCTCTCTCACACACACACACACACACACACACACACACACACATACACACACACACACACACACACACACACACACACACACACACACACACACACACACACACATTCCCATAATGGTGCAGGTGGCTAATACTTAAAATACTCTATCTGCATTTCCCGTTTGTCTGTTTCGTCTCTGTTCGTCTTATTTTTCCTCTCTCCCCTATTCCCGTTTCCCCCACGTTATTTATGTCTGTTCATACGTTTTATACACCCGATATAGTTGGACACAGTGAGAAGTTAGAAATAAATAATGAATAAATAATAAAGTTCTAAAGGTCCTCCGATGGGCGGAAATCAATTGATATATTTATTTCTCCAGATTTCTAACTCGGAGAGAAAAAGACGTCCTTTTACAAATCGCACCTCGTTGTGGAACTCTACTAAGGTTTACAATCCAGACGATTATTTTTAACCTCAAAGAACATAGGCCTGCTCCAAGGCAAACTGATTTCATCCCATTAATTAACTTTAATGCGATGTTTTTTGCCGAGCATTAGGCTAAAGAAAATGAATGTTGCTGCGTTTATCAAACTAAAAGTATTTATTCTGAGCCAAGCGGTAAATGATTCAGTGTGAGCAGCATATGGACGATTTTTGGAAAATGCTGTGACTAGGTAATATTTTGAAATATAAGGCGTTGTTAAAGCCTCTCATTCACGCTATTAACGTTATAAGTTAAAATAATTGAATAATTCATAAATAAATAAATAGCGTTTGTATAATATTTAAAAATAAACATTTACGTAAAAGCACTCTTACGTAACAACCAAGTTGTCATGTATTTGAATCTAAAGCTAAAGTGTTGCTATGATCGCTTTGGTCGGTCGACACTTGCCTGGCTCTGTTGAATTGCTGTTTCAAACTGTTTTATAATTCGTGCAGTTAGATCATTTGGTTAAATCATTTACGATTTTATTTTATTCATTTACTACTTTCGACTACGATTTCCAGAAAGGTTGACCGACGATCCTCACGAAAATGAATCCAAGTGCTCCAAGTTCGCCGATGACTTCGTTGTACGTGGGTGACCTTCATCCAGACGTTACCGAGGCCATGCTATACGAGAAATTCAGTCCTGCTGGCGCAATAGTCTCCGTACGGATTTGCAGGGACGCGATGACCCTCCACTCACTTGGATACGCATACGTGAACTTTCAGCAGCAGGCAGATGCTGAGCGTGCTTTGGACACTATGAACTTTAACATCATCAAAGGCAGACCTGTGCGAATTATGTGGTCCCAGAGAGACCCCTCTCTGAGGAAGAGTGGAGTTGGCAACATCTTCATCAAGAACCTTGACAAGTCTATTGACAGCGAAGCTCTTTACGACACATTCTCTGCCTTTGGGAACATCCTTTCCAGCAAGGTGGTGTGTGACGAGAATGGCTCTAAGGGCTACGGCTTTGTGCACTTTGAGACCCGTGAGGCTGCGGAGAGAGCAATTGAGAGACTTAATGGCATGTTGCTCAATGACCGCAAAGTGTTCATTGGCCACTTCAAGTCTCGCAAGGAGCGAGAGGCTGAGATGGGGGCCAGGGCCAAAAAGTTCACCAATGTGTACGTCAAGAACTTTGGAGAGGACATGGACGACGACAAGCTGAAGGAGATCTTCAGCAAGTTTGGCCAAACGCTGAGCACTCGCGTCATGACCGACGAGAGCGGCAAGTCCAAGGGCTTTGGCTTTGTGAACTTCGAGAGGCACGAGGATGCCCAGAGGGCTGTGGATGAGATAAATGGGAAGGAGCTGAATGGGAAGAAGGTGTATGTGGGTTATGCCCAGAAGAAAGGCGAGAGGCAGACAGGGCTGAAACGAAAGTTTGAGCAGATGAAGCAGGACGGTATGACTCGCTACCAGGGAGACAACCTGTACGTCAAGAACCTAGACGACGGTCTGGACGACGCGCGTCTACGTAAGGAGTTCTCTCCGTTCGGGACCATCACAAGTGCCAAGGTGATGATGGAGGGCGGCCGCTCCAAAGGGTTCGGCTTCGTGTGTTTCTCCTCGCCGGAGGAGGCCGCCACGGCCATGACGGAGATGAATGGGCGCGTTGTAGGCACCAAGCCGCTGTACGTGGCTCTGGCGCAGCGCAAGGAGGAGCGGCAGGCCCACCTCTCCAACAAGTACATGAAGCGCACGGCCAGCGTGAGTGCCTTGCCCAACCTCGTGCTCAACCCCTACCAGCCTGCCCCGCCCTCCGGCTACAACATGGAAGCCATTCCACAAGCTCAGAACTGGCCTGCCTACTGCGCAAGCAGCAAGCTGGCACAACTCCTCCCCAGCCCTTGCTGGGCCATGCAGTGCGTCCACCCACAGCAAGTCCAGGATATGCCGAGTGCCATCGGTCCAGCCGCATCCTGCCCGCAGGCCTTCAGCGCCATCCGACCAACCACCGCCTGCCAGGTCCCACGCACGATGGCCTATCAGACCATGGCATCTGAGGCTCCGGGGACAGGGATGGCCAGCGCGGAAGCTGCCAACAAGGCGTCGCTGGTGAGAGCAGTACCACAGTACAAAACCACCTCAGGCGTTCACAGCCCACAGCAACACCTGGGCACACAGCCCTTAGATATAAATGTCGAACTTACCATTTATCAGTCAAATCAATTATAAAACATTTATGTTTCTCAACCCACAGCAGCACCTGGGGGCAGAGCTCCAGGTGCCCGTGCAGCTGGCTGCGGTCCATGTGCAGGGTCAGGAACCTCTCAGTGCCTCCATGCTGGCTGCTGCACCTCCACAGGAGCAGAAGCAGATACTGGGTGAGCGTCTGTTTCCCCTGATCCAGAACATGCAGCCCACCCTTGCAGGGAAGATCACGTGTATGTTCCTGGAACTGGACAACTCGAAGCTACTGCATATGCTGGAGTCTCCTGAGTCTCTGCACCCTAAGGTGGATGAGGCAGTCGCTGTGCTCCAGGACCAGTGCGCGCAGGAAGCCGCTCAAAAACTTTAACCAGTGCTGCGCTTCTGGCTGTCTAATGGAAGAATAAGCAGTAAAAAAAATTAACATTTTAACTGAAAAAAATAAACATTGAAACTGAAATGCATTGAACATTGAAATATTTTTGCCATGTCTGTAGACATCAAGCCTGTAAGGGTTGGCACCAGGCCGAGGCCCCCTCGACCAGAGGGAGGCGTCGAGTCAACCACGCCACTGATCAGGATCAACACCCAACAGCTGGGCTAGACCTTATATAAGCCCAGTGACCCGGTCATTCAGTGCTGGGTTTTTGATAAAGTTTTGAGCCAAGCTCCTAGCCGGTAACTCTGGGTATTGAGGTCTGTGAGCCCTTGTGCTATGCCTCTTTTCTGTTCTGCGAGGGTGTCAGTGTTTTTACATGTCCCCTCCCTTCTCCAGTTTTCCCCTCTCGAGTCTGTCTCTCTCCTGAGGCTTCCCTTAGCCATTCAAGTTTCTCCCCGTTTTCTGGTTTTGTTTGGGAACTTTTAGTTCGAGTTTTCCCCAGTGCATCGGGGTTGCCATTTCTTTCCGTGGCGTTCTTTGTTCTCCCCTTTTCCACGCTCACCGAGGTGTTTCGTTTTTTCCTCTTGTTTTGCTTGATCCAAGCTCTAACTGTTCTGCACACGAGCCCACCATTGTTAGAGTGTGGCTGCTTACCCAGTAAGCTATTGGTGTCCTCACCTAGCTGACCTGGATTCAAAACCACCTTACAAAGTCCAGGCCTTGGTTATTCTAAGCTTAAAATGAAAACGACAGAAAAAGGTAAAATCATTTCAAGTTTGGTTTATTTGTCGCATACATAGTCATACACAGTATAACTCACAGTGAAATGGTTGAGTGCTCTGTCCAATCTGAGGAAAAAGAAAAACAGGGGTGCATAGAGAAATATATTCTATATATATACAAAAATATATTAATAGTGCATGTACAATATATATATATATATATATATATATATATATATATTATGTTTATATGTACAATGTATATATGGATATTTATATATGTATGTACAGAATGTACAGTCCCATCTTGCAATTGACATATTTACAGTTATATGTTACATGGTGGTAATTGAACATATTACAGTTATATTGAACATATTACAGTTATTTCTATTACATATTACAGATTTTGACATGAACAGCTGATCATTTTTTTGTTTTTATTCCTCTTAAAGTTTGAATGTTCAGATTGTCAGTTCTTACAGGTCATAGCTGATCATTAGATAAGTGTATTGGGTTGCATTAATATAAATGTAAAGATCAAAAAAACAAAACCCAACAGTGTAGCTTAAAATAGAGAATAATTCTGTAATATTCCTTTATGTACAACACAATTTCAAATGACCTTATTAACAAACCAGTAAAGACAGGACGAGAAGCAAAGGTCACTTACACGTATTAAATCTTGAAGCAAACAAACTGCAGCTGCAAGTGCCACACATCCAGTTCCACTCTCTGGTCTGGCGACGGTCATATTACAGGAGCAACGAGAGGCTGCCAACAGTTTCTTTTAGCTTGTCTACTGAGACGGTGAAACTGGCCAACCAGGTGAAAAGCATTGTGAAGGAGAAACGACTTCGACTGCCGACGTGGGAAAGTAGCAGTCAGAGCAGGTCTATTGGAGCAGTGCGATGGACTCTGCCCAACAATGGGCTGCAAGCCCACATCTCTGCACATAGCAACAGTATGTGGTTCCTAGGTGCCCAGTCGGCTAGTTTTAAAGTTCAATTCAAATATTAAATAAAAATGCAGACTTCAGAATTGGTTAAAGAGCATAACTGTGCACGTACTTTATTGTAGGTTAACATTAACACGCATTATTGAGGCACCCTCTGGAGAATGTCTAAAAATCAGAGAACCCACATTTTCATACATTTTTCAGTAGTGGTTATGTATTCACCCCACATTCCTTTACATATTTGCGTTTGTCTTCACGTCCATTGCATCCAAACCATACATTTGTCAATATATGCAAAGTAATATAAAACACCCACACCAGTTGGAACCTGTTAACACCACATTCCAAGAGATTTCTCTTGACCTTATCCTAAAGAGATGGTCCTGAGCCTGATGGAAATAATATCTCATACTTGGGAGGACATGGACGACAACAAGCTAAATGAGATCTTCAGCAAGTTCGGCCCAACGCTGAGCCGTCGCGTCATGACAGACGAGAGCGGCAAGTCCAAGGGTTTTGGCTTTGTGAGCTTCGAGAGGCACGAGGATGCCAAAAGGGCTGTGGATGAGATGAACGGGAAGGAGTTGAATGGGAAGCAGCTGTATGTGGCTCGTGCCCAGAAGAAAGGCGAGAGGCAGACAGAGCTCAAACGCAAGTTTGAGCAGATGAAGCAGGACGGCACGACTCGCTACCAGGGAGTGAACCTGTACGTTAAAAACCTAGACGACAGTCTGGACGACGAGCGTCTGCGTAAAGAGTTCTCTCTATTCGGGACAATCACGAGTGCCAAGGTGATGACGGAGGGCGGCCGCTCCAAAGGGTTCGGCTTTGTGTGTTTCCCCCTCGCCGGAGGAGGCCACCGAGGCAATGAAGGAGATGAACGGGTGCATCGTAGGCACCAAGCCGCTGTACGTGGCCATGGCGCAGCGCAAGGAGGAGCGGCAGGCCCACCTCACCCACCAGTACATGCAGCGCATGGCCAGCGTGAGTGCCGTGCGCAACCCAGTGCTCAACCCCTACCAGCCCGCCCCGCCCTCCGGCTACTTCATGATGGCCATTCCACAGGCTCAGAACTGGGCTACCTGCTACCCGAGCAGGCAACTGGCACAGCTCCACCCCAGCACCCGCTGGGCTACGCACAGCATTCAGCCACAGCATTTCCAATACATGCCGAGTACCATCAGGCCCGCTGCAGACCAATCTCTGGGCCAGGAACCTCTCACTGCCTCCGTGCTGGATCTGGAACCTCCGCAGGAGCAGAAGCAGATGTTGGGTGATCGATGGTCTGTTTCCCGTGATCCAGAACATGTACCCCAACCTTGCAGGGACGGGTTTGCTCCTGGAGATCGACAACTTGGAGCTTCTGCTTATGCTGGAGTCTCCTGAGTCTCAATGAAACATTGAAACTGAAAAAATAAAAACGCATTAAATATTGAAATATTTTTGCCTGGTCCATAGACTCCAGTTTCAGGCCTTGATTACAGTAAACTAAAACAACATGTAAAAAGGCTAAATGATTGACACGTGTACAGTCGGTGACTCCTTTCTTTTTGTTCCTCTTACTGTTCGAATGCTCAGAATGTCAGTTTTTGCAGTTGACAGCTGAGCATTAGGCATGTGTATTGGATTGTATTAATAATACAATTGAGGATTCATTGCTGTTCAGGGACCCAGCAGTGGTAACTTGGCAGTGGTAGGGCTTGAACTAGCAACATTCTGATTACTACTCAAGTAACCTCTGAATAGTATTATTATGATTAATATTATTAATATATCTTACACTGAGGTCTGCTGAAGCTTACCCAGGATCCTTTGCAGCAGCCTGCCATATGCACAAATCATTACGAAAGGACACAGAATCTCTAAACTCCCTTGTTTTATGTTATTAGTTTGTCTAATTCAATGTTAAAGCACTTTCCCCTGTAAACACTCTTTTTATGACCTCATTTCACCGTTTCATGACTTTATGCCACGAACCAACCAACTATTCTTTTATACAACTCTTTTCAAACACTTCAACCATTGTGGGTAACTACACTATTATACACCTGTAATTCTTGTTATGCTATTTATTTTATTGGTACTGTCGATACATCGATGTTAGGAGAAATACCTCATGAATACTTTAAATGAATCCTTAAAATGACACCTATTCCATTTACTAATGCTAAGCTTGCTACAGTCTGAACTTCTAGCAAGTCAAGAGAAGTATCATGCAGTTTCTGTATTTTCTATAATTGCATAATATATGGATGGTTTTAAACTCAATAACATACGCACTTGCAAAATACGTGAATATAAAGGAACAAAAATAAATTAACATAACCACATACCTAAACATCATCTGGTACCATCACCCCATCACCCCTCAATGCAGTATGAGGATGGTCAGATTGTTGTATTTACTAATAGTTACCACTAGTATTAAAATAACAGTAAGCCCAAACTGTTCAACTATGTCCTCTTAAACAAACCTGTGATTTTTTAAATATTTGGACCACATCCTCCTGCAGAATAAAACAATCAGGAAATACAGTTGAGTTGGCCCATACCGCCCTCACATCAGTGTGATTTCCATCAATGACGTGTTATGGCTCTGGGTAAGGAACAATGTTATATTGTTCAATAAACTTTTCACAGGATGCATATTTTTCATTGTTTTAGCAAAGTTTTCGCTACCTCTATACAGCAAACACCAGAATCGACAAGGTTTACATTAATTATAGTCAGTAGAATTAAAGGGAAGAGGCCATATAAAAGGCTGGGATCTACATTTAGCAGACTCGGCACTGTGTTACTAGATATTGCCCACATTCCATTAATTTTATTAAGTCCTCTTTAAACAGAAAATAAAGATGCAGACTCAAGAATTAATTGAAGAGAGTAGTAGGTCCATTATTTATTTTGAGCTCAGCGTTACATACAAACGAGGCATAGTCCAGAATATGTCTAATAATCACACAAGGAACACACATTTTTATCCAGTTTTCACAACTGATTATGTGATTGCCACACCTTCTCTACATACTGGTGTTTGAAATCTCAACCACTGTGTTCAACCATACATTATTCAATATATGCAAATTGAGATCTATCATTGTACAAATTGAAGCTTGACCCCAGTATATCCTAATGGAAGATTTTCCTGGGTTTTTTTGTTGTTGTTGTTTTTTTTGTTTTTAACAAAGATGATCTCAACTCATACCATCAAACACCTGCAAGATGATGTTGCAGGTCAGTATCACCCTGCTCTTATGGTAAGATAATGAACCTTGCTTAGCCACAGAACTCTCGAAGAGGCTTTCACGTCTTTTAAAAGCCGGGATCTTTCCCAATACTTAGGAAGCTATTTCTCACGGGAACAGTCCAGAGTCATCTGCCGTAGACTTCCACAGAGGCCTTGAAACCACCTGCATCAGAGCCTCTGCTCTGCACTTACAGACCCACAAAGGCCTTAAGATACCCCAGAAACATTATTCCTCTTTATGCTTTCAAACACAGTCTTGCACCACTCTGCACCTGTTGCAGAGAGCTTCAAAGCCTATTATAATAAGATCACAGATCGCCTCATGAAAATACCTTTACCCCAAAACATTTTATTACCTCAGGTGGAACAGTGTGTATAGGCCTAGACCTCTTTAGATGTAACTTAGAACCGCCGGTGACCGCTGTATGCGTTTCTTTGGTTGTACAAGCTCCACTGGAGGACTCGATGAATAGTTGATGATGGAAGAGGGGTATATCAGATTCACCCCTTCTGCCTCCATGTGACAAATTAACACACTACATAAACTTTTAGAAATAAATCAGTCTTTTAACAAATGGTAAACATTCTCTAGAAAAGATTATCTTGTAACAATTCATTGAGTATATGAACTGTTTTTGTGTCCTTATATCTATAAATGAAAAGTAATAAAACATTATAGATGATAAATAAATTACATAAAATGTATAAAAGTTCACAAATAAGAAAGTACCTGAGTCTGCACTTTTCTCCACAGATTCAAGAAACTCGTGAAAGTTGGAAGCTATAGAAACACATAGTACAGAATTATAGACTGACTGAGGTGTGAGCAGAAAGATCGCCATGATGTCCTTATATCTAAAGCACTCAAAGCATTGATGCTATGTAAATAAACTGTGATCCGATTGGTTCAATCTAAGTAAATAGATTCACCTACTTTGAAGTTAAAGTTTTTCTCAAAAGGTTAGAACTGGTTGACTATACTTTGCCGTGTTCTGTAATAGAAAATGTAAACATTTATATCTAAAATATTGCACGACAGAAATCAATTCAAGACTAACCTCTAATGACCGCTAGATGGGGGAAGATATTAAGTAATAAATGAGTCCAGATCCTCCTGCCCGACAATACGGTGAGACTCTGTTTTTACGTGTGATGGAAAATGATACGAAACTATGTATTATGTGATTCATATAAAATCACACTGATCCTTTTGTTCTTAAATTAATAATGCTGTTTGCACATTTATATCCGCCTGTTGCTGATTAAGTTGAACATGTATCAGGAACTGTTAACATCAAGGTCAACTTGACACACAACCCACACTGTTTGGAGTCAGTTTGGGTTGGTTTGTGGAAAAAAACAAGCTGAGAGCTGATTGGCTTATAGCCACAGCAACAAAGGAAAGAAGAGCTGCTTAAGAAAAGATGATTGGTTAAAGACAGCACAGGAGTAGTATAACTAGCCACGGTTTTGTATACTCGGGGCTCCCTACCTGAGGAGAGCCAAACATTTATTTTATTCTTTTTCTTATTAAATTACTCTCTTAATCACGTCTGACTTGCTGTTTGTTCAAAATTCCACAACATATGTCATTACTACGCCGCACAAAAAAGACCGCCATATTTGTAGTTCCACAATGTGAAAAGGCGTCATTTTCTATGCAAACGAATGAATAAACACCATGCCATGCCTTGCTGTATCCCCTCTTTGCACCGCTGGACAGACACACTCATGACACTGTACTCATCAAAAGCAGCACCAGAGACGCACTGAGTCATATCCCGCTACACACCTCTCAGGCCAGCTTGTTTGCACGTTTTGTCATAAAACTTAAAATGTCATTTGTTGCCATTATATATAAAATTACCTATTTAAAAAAACAAATAAATCAAAAAGTACTTGTGGCTAGAGAAACACGTGGCTAATCACCTACAAGAAATAATGTCAGTGATGTTTGGGGCAGGTGTTTCAAACTTGCCCAGACTCTTGAGAAGCACCTAAACGCTCACACAAGGGTGTCCGCTTCCCATAGTGCTGCAAATACTGCAGGAAGGGCTTTGGTGAAACAGGCCACATGGAGGAGCAGAAGACAATCCACACAACTGAAGAAGCCCGTAGCTGCCCAGTATGTCAGAATCCACATGGGAGAAGAACCCTGTAGCTGCCCAGTATGTCAGAAGCAATTTGTGCAGGTGGGTAATGAACCATATTTGTACCCATTCGTATGTAGGGAGCAAATCAGTTGAAGACTTGAACAGTATGTTAACAATCAGTTAAAATTACTGTTGATGACAAGAAAACAATGGCTAATATGTTCCTTCACAGCTATGTCATTGGTTGATCTATTTTTGTCAGATTTAGTGCTTGTTTGGGCAAGTGTGTTAAAGTCTTCCTTTGTTTTTGGTTTTGTTCCTTTTCATATAGTTGTTTATTCCTTTTTGTCTAGTGATGTCCATTATCCATTTAAAATCTGTCAAATTAAACAAATGTGAAACGAATTCCATAGTATTCAGATTTGATTGCAAAAGAGACCAACCACTCCCCGTATTTTGAATTTTGCATATACAGTATATGTGCAGTTCCAGCCTAGTCCACTGATCCAAAATCTGGCCCAGATGTATCTGTTGACTGCAAATTTGAATGATTTCTGTGCTCTGCAGCAAAGGAGCGTTTGGTTACTATCTGATGGATTAAAATAGGCTTGTTGGTAGCAAAGACATCACTAAAGTGTACAGAGCAAAGGTACTCCAGGACCAGGATGGGTAAGTAGCAGCTTGATCAGTGGAATCTTCTGTGAGACGTAACAGGACGTCGGTCTTAAATGTAATGTTAGATCAAATGAAAAACTTTAGTGGATTGAAATACAGATAAATAAATCCACTAAAAGTGCATCTGCATCATTGGTTAAAAAGTTGTTCTGCTAGTTGTCTGATTTTGTTCCAGTAATCTAATGTTTCCTGGCACTAGGTGGTTCAAGATTATATTGGTGTTTGCTTTATTTCTGTGATCTTTTTAACCATAGTCTGCTTGTTTATACTGTCTACCAAATGCAATACTGAGTAGTGAAACACTGACACAATCCCTTTTGGCGTCAGACATTTGTAATAATTTCAATAATCTACAGTTGTAAGTCAAGAGGGCAGCACCATTTTAAAGTCTAGTTTCCTTTCTCTGTCTCACTTTCTGGAATTTTTCCGTCTGTGTTTTTATTAAAGTTAAAAATGGATAGGGTATTAAAACTCCCTTTCACTGACGTCTCTTCCACTGAACTTGTAGAGAAAGTGATGATATGAAGATGATTATGTTTATCACATTCACTCAGAGATCATTGTCTGAGGGTCATGTTGTACAGTTCACGATGCCCCGGGTTGCAATCAGGAGGTTTAACAGTGATGTGCCACACAGTTGTCTGTGGTGTTCTATATGATCTAAAAGTCAGACTTACCATTTATCAGTCAAATCAATTAAAGAACATTCATGATCAACAATTTGTGGGTGGCCATGATACTAACAGCGTGGTGGAAATTCCACAAGATATCAAACTCCACACTAACATAAACATAACACTGCTTTCATGTCACTTCCACAAGTAGCCCAAACATAAGATATAGAAAGCAGGTAAGAGCGGAGCAGTCAATGTGCCTAATATGACTGCAAAAGCCTGGCAGGACAGGAGGTATTCCTGCTTCTGCTAATCAGCAAAAGGAAGCTCCTGGCAAAGTGACGTGGACTGCAAAAAAATCACCAGGAAGGTCAAGCTACAAATGCCAGAGAGGAGCAGGGAGCACCAAAAGTTCCATAGCATCCTGCGGAAAGAGTACCACATAAGCATGGAAACAGTACAGCAACCCATGGTATGAGCATGGACAGATGAGGAAGAGCTGCTAGAACAGTACGTCCCCAATAAGCAGG
Organism: Electrophorus electricus; assembly: GCF_041902795.1. Taxonomy (NCBI): domain Eukaryota; kingdom Metazoa; phylum Chordata; class Actinopteri; order Gymnotiformes; family Gymnotidae; genus Electrophorus; species Electrophorus electricus. The sequence goes on from NW_027658418.1 coordinate 70,804, forward strand.
CAGGATGTGGATCCGTCTCACTATTTCATCGGCAGAAATGCAGGAGCAGGTGATAATACTCCTGGGCCCAGCACTCTTCAACCTGGGTACTTTAAGGAGAACACGGCAGCCTCCCAAAAGTGATACAAAGTCCCAAAATGGCTATTACCTGTGCTGAATAACAGTATGAAGGACAAATCTACCCCTGTCCAAAGTTTAATTGATTTAACTGAATGCCAACTATACTACCACCATCAATCTGTGTAAGGTGTACTTGCAAGTGCCTTTAGCACCAAAAGCAAAAGAACTCAGTGTTTTCAACACATTTCATCCAAGCATCATCATGTGAAATGTTGTTCTTTTCGGAAATTCTTCATCTAAATATGGTTGTGTTGCTAATGAGATCATATTATTTGTTACTCTTTAAACCTTATTATTCCTTTAAGATTCAAAGTCTACTGTGTTAGGAAACCTATGTGAGAATATAAAATCAGCAGTTTCTGCATGCTTGTGTGATGAATACAGAAAGTGATCTCTTATACCTGCGGAATTAAGGCTTCAAATGTCTTGGTGTTCAGACGATATGGAGAGGCTCTGGGAATCTGGAAGGATAAACGTTTGTTTCATTTTCAGGGACTGTTGATCATTTATTTGTCCATTCATTTATTACACTATTAAGGGATTATTAATGTGCACTGGGAGAACAGTATAAAGTTATCAGTCTTCTAACTAAATAGCCTGGTCTTGTAAGGTAACCACATGCACACCTTTCCCTCAGTGATGGCAAGGAGTGGTTTAAACTCACCATGTCATCTGTGATTCTGAGTGTGAGTACTCCTGCATTTTTGTACACAAAGCCTGCTGAGTTGGCAGTGAAGGCAGAGATGCCCATATACAGCATGTTGCTTTCATCAGGTGGCAGTGAAAATGGTGTCGGGGCAAAAGCGGGTTTCTTGTGCACTCCAATGTTGTAAAACTCCCCCTATATAGAGAGCAATGCAGAGATGAACTTATTCTTTTACAGCTCCTGGGTCTTGATTCTTCGTTCAGATTAAACTGTTCTATCAGTGTAACCTTTGTGTAACCTTTTTTTCCTACAAAAGCCCAACAGTGCTTTCTGGATACACTTAGGCACAGTTTTGCAAGTGCTCCTGTTATTCCCTGTTAATTCAGCTCTTTGGCTCAGAAAGGCTTTCTTATGATCATTATGGTCATTATTCTTATGCTTTGACAACTTGTGCCTTTTTTAACTTGTGCCTGAAAACCCCTTTACCTATGCCAATGATAAAACACTGATGAACTCCTGCAAACAAGTTGTAGTTTTTTAATTAGTGCATTAATCTTAGTTTGGGATCTTTAATGACCATCTTAATCTGTGTATATTATTTGATTGTTGGTTCTTTCCTAGCTGAATGTAACTTCCTCTCACAGTAGTGTACAACTTCCAAGCTTATCAAAGGATAGTGTTGTAGTCAGGACCATTAAAAAAACATTCAAGCAAAGACCAAGATTTTGTAGTGTTGGAATCTGAGACAAGAATGAGACTTATTTAACAATGATTTTACTTTAATTATACCACTCACTGATAATGTATTGTAAATTGTCATTGTCATAAATTGTCATAAATAATTGTCATTATAAAGGCAGTTGAATATAAACAAATATAAAGCAAAAAGGTTCATATGGCCATTTTTATTATTAAATTAAAACATAGTAATACTTAAATAATTGCTATCTGCCCTTGGGTCAATCATGGAAAGGATTAACTAGATGTGTTCTGTAATGTGTTAAATCCTCTTGATAAATGCATAGCTTTAGCTATATCATAAAATATATGATGAGTCTTTTTCTCATTATTACTTGTGTACAACAAAAGTTTGTGTGACAAGCAGCAACATGTATATTTACCAATTTATGAAAATGGGAGTATGCGCAGTGGGAGAGTAAATATCTTTTAAAATGACTCTCAATTAATGGCAATGCATTTCCAATAAGTCTCTTATGCACCAGTACTTGTGAATGTACACACACAAACCTCACCGTTTGGGTCTTCCCCAAGTCCCCTGTCCTGTTCGCACTACTAGCTAAGAGCAACCAGCTAACTTGATAGCAGTGTGACTCAATAATAATAATAATAATAATAATAATAATAATAATAATAATAATAATAATAATAATAATAGTAATGATAATAATAATAGTAATAATAGTAATAATAATAATAGTAATAATAATAATAATAATAATAATAATATGGCGCTTCCATGCACATCAGCAAGCAAATAGGAACACTAGCACTTGCATGAAATTAAGCATATTAGCATTTCAGAGGGCAGATTATTTAGCCTGCTAAAATAGCAGGTGTGGCAGCAAATGTCTGTTCAAAACACTATGTCACAGGTATGAGTATCATGTATTTGCTATAGTATGATTGTTCATGTTTGTAAATTTAAAGCTTACAAATGCTGTATTTACAGTGTATTGCAGGTTATTAAAATGTGGCAGTAATTATTAGGATATAGAGAATTGTAGCGTTTAAACAAATCATTATGTTAGAAGTATGTTTAGGGAAGAATACACCCTGACCCACCCAGAGTCACCCACTTACCTTACATTATTGATCATAAACTTGAATAGCTACAATACTGTCTGCTAATCATGCAGTTTGAAGTTTGCAAAGTGTGTACCCAGACAAAATCTGTGTTAAAACTTTCCTTTAACACCAGGTCATACATGAGTCAGACATGATTCTGAATAAATGAATGAATGAAAAAATGAAAAGCCTTATTTCATTTCAAACTGCACTTCAGGAACACTGAGCTCAAGTTCTGAGGAAACTTCCCTGCATATTTTCAGGGGTTTTCTGCCTCACCATGCCTGAATCACCTCATAAGGAGCTTGATAATGAGGAGACAGGGTGACTGAGGCAGTGAACACTCCTCACTGAGCATACTGGCTTCCAAGAGCTGGAGCTGGGAAGACCTATAGGTCTGTGACACACACTCCCACCCAGTCCTGATACTAAGAAGGTGGAACCTACAGGCTAATATGCAGCTGCCTGTGCATCAATAGGCGTCTGGGGTGTCCATCACTCAGGGAGGCGTGGCTGAAGGCGTGGCCTTGCAGACTGAGAGCTGGCTGAGGTAATCTGTAAAGGAGAGAGTAGTCACCAATAATCATGGAAATGTAGCCACAACTGTACAGTATATTTCACAGCCATGTATATTACATATCACAGACCAGGCTTACCAGAATAAATATTCCACACATACAGCTCATATATATCTGTGTGTGTGTGTGTGTGTGTGTGTGTGTGTGTGTGTGTGTGTGTGTGTGTAAAAACATGCTCCTGTTTTAGTCTCAACACAAACAGATATACATGTAGGAGTAGCAAACTGAAGCAAGAGCTCACCTTCACCAGTACATAGTCTCCAGCTTTAACAGTGACAGGGTTGGTATCCGTGGGATAAGAAAGCAAATCCTTTCTTGGAAAAATAACCTTCACATTCCCATCTTTCCGACCACAATGATCTTGAGATGACTTCTTACTTTACTGCAGAAAACAGACTCAGTCAAGCAAAAACAGCAGATAACATTTGTACAATATAAAAGGCTTGACTAAGCACTGTAGCAGACAGAAATTCTCTCCTGCTCTTACATTGCCTCCAGATACCATGCCACAACGTCTCACTAGGGTGGTTATTCCCACTGTTATGTAGATGGTCATAAAATTCTGTTATCAGTGTGTATATCGGTAGGTCCAATCTCAGCATGACTGGTAGCGCATATTAACACACAAGTGGCAAACACCTTGGGGTAGTTTTCTGTGCATTCGCCAGGCATGTTCTCAAAAGAAGGACACTAACAAGAATCAAAATTAACTAAGACCCCAATCTTCAAACAGTTATTGATGGCAGGTAATACACTAAAGACCACAAGCACAGGGAAACCAGTCATTGGGATTTCCCGGTACCAAAGATGTGAACTGCTCTCAACACTTCAAAAATAACAAAAAGCTCAAAGCATCCAAAACAGACACAATGCTATGCCTAACCAGGGAAGGGTTTCAAATGAAAGGGCCACAGAAACCCATGCGGCAATCGCAAACTAACACCACAAACGGGAAAGTGACCATACAACTCAAATAGACTAAAATAGACCAAACAATGCCCTAAATACATAAACACATAAACTCTATTTGCCCTCCAGAAAAGAACAAGGCCAAAACCAAAATGAAATGCCAAAAGGTGCTAGGGCTGAGCTGATAGACAATGCCATTGTTCATCATCGTTGTCAGACAGACCTCATGATGTTGATCCAGCAGGTCTAAATAAGATAAGGGAGGAGAATTTGCTGCAACTATTTATTTTCTTGCAGAAATCTAGTTAAATCGATATGCAAAACATGATGACCAAGACACACAGATGCAGCAATCCCAAATTATTAACAGCAGAAGTGCTCCAAACACAGTTGTAACACAGCATGGCTTCAACCCACTGCAGTACTCACTCCCTCCACTAGGACAAGCTGTTTGCTGTCGATGAAACTGGTGTTGACCTTAGCCGCATCTTCTCGGAATGTAAAGATAAGCTCCTCCAGGCGACAGCTTCTTCACCTCAGCTGGGATATCGTCCCCGAGACGGTGGTATGCCTGAGTTTTCTGTGGGTGTGGTACACACATCTTCATGTCAGAAGGTAAAGCCCAACTGGCAGCCACAAGACCCTTTCAATTCTCCAAATGATAATAGACAATGGTGAATTTCTTGATAGAACCATCACATGAACCAGGGAGAATGTCTGTTTTTTGATAGTGTTAAACACAATGACAAAATAGGATCTCACCTTCCTCATGCTGTAGGCAAACAGGAAGGCTACATTATAGCCCACTTCCCTGATCAAAGAGACCGACTGCTGGTGGTCCTCCTCGGTTTCCCCACAGAAGCCTGTGATGAAGTCACTGCTCAGACTGACCCCTGTAAAAAGAAATTATACATAGATATTTATTCACACAAGACCTATTATAGCTACAATAATTTTATAATTACATACTGAATGTTTGGTAATGATAGGACACCTGGTATTATCTTTCGAATGTTTTCCACAAGCTCAAGGTAGGCTTCCCTAGTATACCTATGAAAACATCCCAGAGCATGATGACTTAAAGTGAGAACTAAGTTTTAACACATGAGACATCAAGAGATTTGAGATAAGCAGGCTAATCTCTACTGTGCTTGTGGTGAGTGCTGTCGTTCTAGGAGCGTTTCTCACCCACGCCTCATGGTCTGTAAGACTCTGCTGCTGCTGCTCTGAGCTGGCAAGTGGATCTGCTTACAGATGTTCCTCCGCTCTTGGATTAGCTATAACACCTTCAGGAAACATACTCACCCACCCCAGCACAGGTCAAACAAAAACAGCACAAATTGACTATGGCAGTCAAACCTTATTTCACATATCTGATAAGCATAAGGCTTTTTCAATCTGATAATCTATTAATGATCTTTTCTACTGCTCACATCCAAATTTGCGAATCCTAAATTATTATCCAATCTGCTGCTTAAAATGGCCTATGAGCAATATCTGCACATGAATTCAGACTATAAGAAACTGTTCAACTAAATACTTAAACTCTTTGAACATCCACTACACCACACAAGCCATAAACAGTCAGGGCCGGATTACCAATAGATTACCAGAGCAGGCAGTGACCTGTAGGCCCCACACCTTTTAGGGGCCATGCAACAAGGAATTAAAAAAAAAAAAACATTAGGAGATAATTTGCAAGGGAGGCCCCAAGATTATGACTGCCTAGGGGCCTCCACAGGGTTTAATCTGCCACTGTAGGCAGTGTACATGTACATGCCCCTAAATGTAATTGGTAACATATTCCATTACATTACTCAAATGAGGAACATACTTTAAAAACTTTGGAATAATTCAACATTGTCCAAGACTATTTCAAATATAACTCACTTTAATTACATTTAAATTACATTTAACAGCATGTATTCTGTGTTCTGTATTTTGTCACCTGCAATGAAATACATTTTAAAAGTACCTTCCCCACACTAGTCATGGGTATCCCAACCAAAAACCACATGCTCACATCCATGACTCTGGGGTTTCTACCTCATCAGGAAAGTCTTTAGGATGTGGCCAGGTGAAGCGAATCCTTGTCAGGGTTTACGAGGGAGACGTGGTGTAGCAGGTCAGCGAATCGTAGGCCTCCTTGCTCATCACGGGAACACGGTGCTGAAACCACGGCTGAGGTGCGAACCAAGCTCCGAGTTGCTGGCCCCGTCCCCAGACACGTCTCTGTAGCTGTTCACGTTTTGACCCAGCAGGGTCACTTCCTTCACCCCCTATGGCCATGATCATTTCATATACTTAGTGTTCACATCTGGCCAAGTTTCACACACAGAAACTAGTAAAGCCAGACTGCACACATAGTCGCTGAAGGGAAGAGACCTGGTCAGACAGCATGCGCACTTCTTCAAGTATGGAGGACACAGGTCTGCTCCTTTCCCTCCCCCAGGTAAACGGCACAATGCAGTAGCTGCACATGTTGTCACAGCCCCACATGATAGACCTACAGCAGTCAAAGAGGGACAAAATATATTGGATAATCCCACTGTAAGACAAGGTGCCACCAACAAGGCTTGCAGTACACAAGGTCTGTACTGTCAACAGCGTGAAAGGACTTTAAAAGTATCGACACCCCTGATATCAAACCATTGTTTGAAGTGCTACATCTAAAAGCATGAAGGAGCTGAAGATGAGCCACCACGGTGTTTGAAGTTTTATATCCCTTCATAAGTGTAGGAGGGTCAGTCATGTATAAATATTTAACCAAAAAATGCAGATTGACAAGTGTTCAGTAAAATGATAATAATAAACAACTGAACTATGAGCATTTGCTGTTTTTGGCTTTATTGTGGATGCAAGTCCCATGTTTCATCCAATATGGTAGCAAATGCCTTTACATTATAGCTGACTTTTCTGTATTTTAATCTAACAGTTGCTGTTCAGATTAAATTCAGTGTATTAGAGTTGAATATGAAAACACCAAAAACTGTCTATACATGTTAACTTAAAAATTGAACTGTACATGTGAGACTGTTATTTTACTCTTTACCATCTTTACAAAATCACACAGTGCAAAGTTAATTTAAGAGTTAGTGTTTAGTAGGAACTCCTCCCTTATAAATCAGCCAGATATTATTATGGCACTCACACAAAGGCACTGTGTCCTGAATGGTGAATGGGCATGACATCAGCATATGCCTCTTCCAGGGAGAGCAGGACATTGCTGGTCCTCTGACCCCCATGGGCCAGTGCAAGGAGTCGGAGAAGATCTCTGTAGGCATCTGGCCCTGCTACAACATCCACCACCCTCTCCTTCTCCAGCAACTCAGTCTTCAGTCTCTCTGCCATGCAACCTACAAGAGAGCAAGCACACATATGCGTATACGGGCGCGTGAACCCACACACAAACATACATGCGCACACACGAACATTTCAGACTGAGAGATACATTTGAACGTGAATGAAGAACTATGGTGAAGTGAGAAGTTACCCAGGACTCCTATCTTTAATGGAGTGCTGCTCTTTAGATGCTTCTTTTTCAGAACTGCTGGATGTTTGAGTCTGTTCCAGATGGTCTGCTCTGCCTTTTCCCTGTCACAATGATTTTTATTTTTTCCAACAGAAAATAGCATTACATCCAAGCAAAAAATGTCACTGAAGTCAAGGACTGCTGTCAAGTTGCACAAGATTGGCAACGTATAGATTCACTGTGTAAAATACAAACAGAAATAGGCTTTTCCTACCTTATGGAGCATGTGACAAGAAGCACCACATCTGCCTGTATAAAAAAAAAAAAAAATTAGGAAAGATGAGAATGAAAGCTTTCAAATAAAGGAAGCGCTGTGTTTATCAAGGGTCAAAGGTCAAGGCATTGACACTTACCTCTGATAGTTCGTGGGTCCGAACATATCCACCCTTCTGAAGAATGGACCACGCAATTTCAGTGTCGTTGACGTTCATCTGACAGCCGTATGTTTCGAAATACACTGCAAGATGTAAACACCAAAATAAAATTGGCAACGACTACCGGCATACTGACACATGGGAATTAAAATCCTAAAGCCTGAACTATCATGGCAACAAATGCAGTTACATACCTTTCCGTAGCTGCGCCAGACCACTTTCTTCAGGAAGATACGATTCCTCATGTTCCTGTTGCGTCTCAGTTGAACTTTTGCCTGAAGAACTCTTAATGACGACAGCTTGGTCTTAAATGTGCTCACTCTCGTCTCATCAGTCTCATTAGTAGGAGTGCTAGATAGAGACACTGAGCAATAACCTCTGCATTTGTCGGCGAGTCGAGATAAACACTTTTGAACAGAAAACACTAGAAGTCTAAGCCTGCGGGCAGACATCATGTCCAAACGGGAGATTCGGCTACAAAGCCATGAACAAGACAAGAAACTCAATTTAACTTTAAAAGTAACGTTAGCTAAGGCTAAGTGCTAACTTAGCAATGGTGCTGTGGTTTGCGCAGAACAATTTTATATACAAAAGTATATTATCAGCGAGCTAACAAATCTGTACAAGCAGCCAATAAATATAAAAATATCTGTAGCTTAGTTAGGTAACCTAATAATTCAGCTGTAACATACACTCACGTATGACCCCACACGGTTAACATTGACATGCAGTTTTGTAATTTTCAAAATAACGGTTTCATTAAAACGTAACAGTGATACTCGTGTTTCAGTTCTAAGACAAGTAAACGGTGTAACTTGGGAGGGAGATCAATCGCAAAAATATCGATTTACGTTTTTTAATTCATATTTTTGTAATTAATAGTTTTGTAATTAATAGTTTTTTAATTAATAGTTTTGTGAAATCTTATATTTAACATAAACGGCTACTTTTATTTTGCAAGTGTTTACTTGTTAGTCATAAGTAGTGTTTTGTGAGATGATTGTTCGTTTTCACACATGGCTTTCTGTCCATCACATACTCTGATCTAATGACGAATGCGTAATTTATTTTATAAGTGGACTTCACACTTCGTTCTGTTACCTAAGGGTCAGTACAACATACTCATTTAAACAGTGAAAAGTGCTATAAACAATAAGTCCTAGAGTTTGTTAAACAACATAAACAAGACCCTACAATAATTACTAATTTAGTCAGTCAATATGGCAGCAGTGTCAGTTGTTCTTTAAATATTCTGCAAATAGATGGGTCTTCAGTCTGCGCTTGAAGACCGCAAGGGACTCTGCTGTCCGGACAGCAAGTGGGAGTTCATTCCACCATCTTGGAGCCAGGACAGAAAATAGTCTCGATGCTTGTCATCCATGAGATCTGAAGCAAGGTATTTCAAGCCGAGCCAGACTTGAGGTTCGAAGTACTCCAGGTACGGATCGGGCTTTGACCATTGACCTCATGTATGAAGGGGCTGGTTCATTTTTGGCTTTGTAGGCAAACATCAAGGTTTTGAATCTGATGCGTGCAGCTACAGGGAGCCAAAGAATTATTACCACACTGAGTCAATATCAAGTATTATTCTTTAAGAGATGCTAACAGCTGACAGTGTGTGTTGGAAGTCTACATAGACTATAGTTTGAATTAAATATGTGCTGTATCAACAGTTTTAAAAATTAAAAAAATATTATGTATTCAAGATATTCAGATATATTGAAGTATATTATAAAGAATTCTCAAGAAAATCAAAAATGAATTAAATAATATTTTCCAGAATAGTACGTATCAGCTAAGTAAACTTGTACATTTGCTTATTTCATTTTTAATTTATTTTTCTCTTTAAACTGTTATCATTGTGGTGACCGTTGTCAGCCAGAGGAGGATGCCCCCCCACTCCCCCCCGCCTTGAGTCTTGGTTCTTCTCAAGGTTTCTTCCTCATGCTCTAGTGAGTTTTGCCTTGCCACTGTCGCTCTTGGCTTGGACATTTGTAAAGCTGCTTTTTCACAACATCTGTTGTAAATGGCACTGAATAAATACATTTTGAATTTGAATTTTGAATTTGAATTTATATTAGCTTTGCATAAATCATGGAATAAACTTGAAGTTCTTGGTAATCATCTAAGACTTTGGACTGTATTGTTTGTGATTACAGAAATTTCTTAAAGATGTTATATTTGTATCATAAAATATGAGCTGGACCCTCAAAAAAACAATTGAACACAGGCTATGTTAAACATGAAATAATTGCATTTTATTTTATCTTTATTACTTCTACAAAACTTCAAGCATAAGTTTTTATTATTATTGCTTGATCGACGTGACTTTTCATTCTCATTCATGCTCTCATCTTCTCATCTTCCTGGGGACGCTCTCTGTCTCGGAGCAGTGAGAGGAGCTCGGGGAGTTTGTCTCTCTCCTCCTCTTCCTGGAGCTCCTTTGCTCCGTCTGGCTCCTGCAGCTCTGGCCCACGGCAGGAGCAGCATTGGAACTGTGAGCTCTGACCTCACCAGGAAATCTGACAGTGTTTCCAGGCCAGGAGCTGTACTGAGGTTGGTCATTCTGTGCCATCACCAAGAAATCAGCTTTAGGTGCACTGGAGGCATAAGTAGCTGGTGTATTGTACAATACACCCTGCTGCAGCGTATTGTAAAGCGGATACCATCCAAGTGTGGAACTATTCCCTGCCGCCCCAAAGCTGGCACCCCATGCATCAGCCTTCCAAGCATTCCTGCCCAGCAGAGGGTGGTCCCTGCCATATCCTGGGGCCATGTAGCCAAAGGACTCTCTTGGAATTCTGTTTCGTAGATATTCGTGGACATCGTCTATGATTTTGCTCACGCCGTCCAGAGCCGGATGTCTGACAAACTGTGTGTTCCCCTCAGTGGAAGCTGCTGGAAGCTGAAATGAGAAATTGCTCTGCTGCTGAAGAGTCCAGTCATCATCATTATCAGCTTCATCATCATCATAATCGCTTTCATCCTCTGACTCTTCAGCCTGTTCACCCTGATGCTGGGGGCTTTCTGGGAGAGGTGGGAGAGGTACCTGACCTGCATCCTCTACCTCATTGTTGACGGGGGGCTGAGGCCCAGTGGTTTCACTTGGTGCTTTCTCAGTAAGGGTCAGAGGGACACCACACTGAACACAATCATGCAGATTGGATCCGCACACTGAGGAAAGAAAAAAATTCATCAGGTCTCCACTGTTGCCAGGTTTTGCAATGAAATGGGTCATGTGGGTCTGTTTTTTGCAAGCGGCATGTGTCATTTTGGCAAATCTGGCAAACGTGGCACAAGCACAAACATGCTTCCTTCATGTTAAATGTTTTCTTCCAACTTGGGGTTTTGTTCTAAAAATACAGTAAAGTAAAATATTTTGTATGTACATACCTTTGCAGTCGACCCGATGCAGCTTAATGACCGGGAACATTTTTTAAAGTCCAGAATTGTTTCGTGGTTTTGTTTGAAAACATAAACTAGTAACACTGTCGCTACGTTCACCTTGCTGTGACTGTGTTCCGAATGAATGTTTGGAAATGACTTTAGAATTTAGACGCTATCAGTGTTCTATGACATCGTGCTTCTGACGTAATTGTGGTCGCGGTTCCCATGGCGACGCCACCATGTTTGTTTACTTCCTTGTTTTGGTCCCTGTCGGCTCCGCCCCCTGCTTAGTACCGCCTCCTGTTACTGTAATCACCTGCAGCGCGTTAGTCCTCGTTAGTCTTTCTGTATATAAGCGCTCTCGGTAGGTAAGTCCCGTTGGCTCGGGTTCCGTTTTGGAGCGTCTGTGTTTTGGATAACGCTCTTTGCCCGGTCTGCTGTTTTTTGGCTTCTGTTTGTGGGCTAAGCGTGTTCTCTAATAAAGTTGCATTCATCTTACTGCGAGCGACTCCATCTTTGTATGTGCTCAGAACATTACAATAGTATTTCAGGTGGAGAAAATCTTCCTTTTTTTTTAATTTACTTTGCTTATGAGAGGGTTTGTTAGCTTACACACTTGTAGCTTTTAAAATAACCTCATGTGATGTAGGTTACGTCAAGCCTGTATCCATGAACTGAACATTGGGGGAGTAAATCTCCCCAGGGGGCAGGACTTCACTAGCTCATGAGATGAAATTATTTAATTATTTAATTAATTATTAAGTGACTAATAAAGTATAATTACATTTACATTTATGGCACTTAGCACATGCTCTTATCCAGAGCGACTTACAAAAGTGCTTTATTATTTACTCATAGAATATATCCTAGTACAGTACAGTAGGTTAGAATCAAACATACCAATGAACTAGAATACTGTAGAATACAGGGATGAATGCTGATACCTAGAAGTACAAAATACATAAAGTCTATCTTAAACAATGAAAAGTGCTATAAACAATAAGTCCTAGAGTTTATTAAACAACATAAACAATACCCTACAATAAGTATTAATTTAGTCAGTCAATATGGGAGCAGTGTCAGTTGTTCTTTAAATATTCTGCAAATAGATGGGTCTTCAGTCTGCGCTTGAAGACCGCAAGGGACTCTGCTGTCCGGACAGCAAGTGGGAGTTCATTCCACCATCTTGGAGCCAGGACAGAAAATAGTCTCGATGCTTGTCATCCATGAGATCTGAAGCAAGGTATTTCAAGCCGAGCCAGACTTGAGGTTCGAAGTACTCCAGGTACGGATCGGGCTTTGACCATTGACCTCATGTATGAAGGGGATGGTTCATTTTTGGCTTTGTAGGCAAACATCAAGGTTTTGAATCTGATGCGTGCAGCTACAGGGAGCCAAAGAATTATTACCACACTGAGTCAATATCAAGTATTATTCTTTAAGAGATGCTAACAGCTGACAGTGTGTGTTGGAAGTCTACATAGACTATAGTTTGAATTAAATATGTGCTGTATCAACAGTTTTAAAAATTGAAAAAATATTATGTATTCAAGATATTCAGATATATTGAAGTATATTATAAAGAATTCTCAAGAAAATCAAAAATGAATTAAATAATATTTTCCAGAATAGTACGTATCAGCTAAGTAAACTTGTACATTTGCTTATTTCATTTTTAATTTATTTTTCTCTTTAAACTGTTATCATTGTGGTGACCGTTGTCAGCCAGAGGAGGATGCCCCCCCCTTCCCCCCGCCTTGAGTCTTGGTTCTTCTCAAGGTTTCTTCCTCATGCTCTAGTGAGCTTTGCCTTGCCACTGTCACTCTTGGCTTGGACATTTGTAAAGCTGCTTTTTCACAACATCTGTTGTAAATGGCACTGAATAAATACATTTTGAATTTGAATTTTGAATTTGAATTTATATTAGCTTTGCATAAATCATGGAATAAACTTGAAGTTCTTGGTAATCATCTAAGACTTTGGACTGTATTGTTTGTGATTACAGAAATTTCTTAAAGATGTTATATTTGTATCATAAAATATGAGCTGGACCCTCAAAAAAACAATTGAACACAGGCTTACTGCGAGCGACTCCGCCTTTGTATGTGCTCAGAACATTACAATAGTATTTCAGGTGGAGAAAATCTTCCTTTTTTTAATTTACTTTGCTTATGAGAGGGTTTGTTAGTTTACACACTTGTAGCTTTTAAAATAACCTCATGTGATGTAGGTTACGTCAAGGCTGTAGCCATGAACTGAACATTGGGCGAGCAAATCTCCCCAGGGGGCAGAACTTCACTAGCTCATGAGACGAAATTATTTAATTATTTAATTAATTATTAAGTGACTAATAAAGTATTATTACATTTACATTTATGGCACTTAGCAGATGCTCTTATCCAGAGCGACTTACAAAACTGCTTTGTCATTTACTCATAAAATATATCCTAGTACAGTAGGTTAGAATCAAACATACCAATGAACTAGAATACTGTAGAATACAGGGATGAATGCTGATACCTAGAAGTACAAAATACATAAAGTCTATCTTAAACAATGAAAAGTGCTATAAACAATAAGTCCTAGAGTTTGTTAAACCTCATAAACAATACCCTACAATATTTATTCTGAGCCATGCGGTAAGTGATCCAGTGTGAGCAGCATATGGACGATTTTTGGAAAATGCTTTGACTAGGTAATATTTTGAAATATAAGGTGTTGTTAAAGCCTCTCATTCACGCTATTAACGTTATAAGTTAAAATAATTGAATAATTCATAAATAAATAAATAGCGTTTGGATAATATTTAAAAATAAACATTTACGTAAAATAACTCTTACGTAACAACCAAGTTGTCATGTATTTTTATTCAAAAGCTAAAGTGTTGCTTTGATCGCTTTGGTCGGTTGACACTTGCCTGGCTCTGTTGAATTGCTGTTTCAAACTGTTTTATAATTCGTGTAGTTAGATAATTTGGTTAAATCATTTACGATTTTATTTTGTTCATTTACTACTTTCGACTACGATTTCCAGAAAGGTTGACCGACGATAATCACGAAAATGAATCCAAGTGCTCCAAGTTCGCCGATGACTTTGTTGCACGTGGGTGACCTTCATTCAGACGTTACCGAGGCCATGCTATTCGAGAAATTGAGCCCTGCTGGCACAATTGTCTCCATTCGAGTTTGCAGGGACATGATGACCAGTCGCTCACTCGAATATGCGTATGTGAACTTTCAGCAGCCGGTGGATGGAAGAGGAAGAGCGCAGTTGGCAACATCTTCATCAAGAACCTGGACAAGTCTATTGACTGCGGAGCCCTTTACGACACATTCTCCAACTTTGGAAACATCCTTTCCTGCAAGGTGGCGTGTGATGAGAATGGCTCTAAGGGCTACGGCTTTGTGCACTTTGAGACCGGCGAGGCTGCGGAGAGAGCCATTGAGAAACTTAATGGCATGTTGCTCAATGACCGCAAAGTGTTCATTGGCCACTTCAAGTCTCGCAAGGAGCGTGAGGCTGAGATGGGGGCCAAGGCCAAGGAATCCACCAATGTGTACATTAAGAACATTGGAGAGGACATGGACAACAACAAGCTAAATGAGATCTTCAGCAAGTTCGGCCCAACGCTGAGCCGTCGCGTCATGACAGACGAGAGCAGCAAGTCCAAGGGTTTTGGCTTTGTGAGCTTCGAGAGGCACGAGGATGCCAAAAGGGATGAGATGAACGGGAAGGAGTTGAATGGGAAGCAGCTGTATGTGGCTCGTGCCCAGAAGAAAGGCGAGAGGCAGACAGAGCTCAAACGCAAGTTTGAGCAGATGAAGCAGGACGGCACGACTCGCTACCAGGGAGTGAACCTGTACGTTAAAAACCTAGACAACAGTCTGGACGACGAGCGTCTGCATAAAGAGTTCTCTCTATTCGGGACAATCACGAGTGCCAAGGTGAAGACGGAGGGCGGCCGCTCCAAAGGGTTCGGCTTTGTGTGTTTCTCCTCGCCGGAGGAGGCCACCGAGGCAATGAAGGAGATGAACGGGTGCATCGTAGGCACCAAGACGCTGTACGTGGCCCTGGCGCAGCACAAGGAGGAGCGGCAGGCCCACCTCACCCACCATTACATGCAGCGCATGGCCAGCGTGAGTGCCGTGCGCAACCCAGTGCTCAACCCCTACCAGCCCGCCCCGCCCTCCGGCTATATCATGGTGGCCATTCCACAGGCTCAGAACTGGGCTGCCTGCTACCCGAGCGGGCAACTGGCACAGCTCCACCCCAGCACACCCTGGGCTACGCACAGCATACAGCCACAGCATTTCCAATACATGCCGAGTACCATCAGGCCCGCTGCAGACCAATCTCTGGGCCAGGAACCTCTCACTGCCTCCGTGCTGGAACCGGAACCTCCGCAGGAGCAGAAGCAGATGTTGGGTGATCGATGGTCTGTTTCCCGTGATCCAGAACATGCACTCCAACCTTGCAGGGACGGGTTTGCTCCTGGACATCGACAACTCGGAGCTTCTGCTTATGCTGGAGTCTCCTGAGTCTCATTGAAACATTGAAACTGAAAAAAATAAAAATGCATTAAATATTGAAATATTTTTGCCTGGTCCAGACTCCAGTTTCAGGCCTTGATTACACTAAACTAAAACAACATGTAAAAAGGCTAAATGATTGAGACGTGGCCTAGACCTCTTTAGATGTAACTTAGAACCGCCGGTGACCGCTGTATGCGTTTCTTTGGTTGTACAAGCTCCACTGGAGGACTCGATGAATAGTTGATGATGGAAGAGGGGTATATCAGATTCACCCCTTCTGCCTCCATGTGACAAATTAACACACTGCATAAACTTTTAGAAATAAATCAGTCTTTTAACAAATGGTAAACATTCTCTAGAAAAGATTATCTTGTAACAATTCATTGAGTATATGAACTGTTTTTGTGCCCTTATATCTATAAATGAAAAGTAATAAAATATTATAGATGATAGGTAAATAAATTACATAAAATGTATAAAAGTTCACAAATAAGAAAGTACCTGAGTCTGCACTTTTATCCACAGATTCAAGAAACTCGTGAAAGTTGGAAGCTATAGAAACACATAGTACAGAATTATAGACTGACTGAGGTGTGAGCAGAAAGATCGCTATGATGTCCTTATATCTAAAGCACTCAAAGCATTGATGCTATGTAAATAAACTGTGATCCGATTGGTTCAATCTAAGTAAATAGATTCACCTACTTTGAAGTTAAAGTTTTTCTCAAAAGGTTAGAACTGGTTGACTATACTTTGCCGTGTTCTGTAATAGAAAATGTAAACATTTATATCTAAAATATTGCACGACAGAAATCAATTCAAGACTAACCTCTAATGACCGCTAGATGGGGGAAGATATTAAGTAATAAATGAGTCCAGATCCTCCTGCCCGACAATACGGTGAGACTCTGTTTTTACGTGTGATGGAAAATGATACGAAACTATGTATTATGTGATTCATATAAAATCACACTGATCCTTTTGTTCTTAAATTAATAATGCTGTTTGCACATTTATATCCGCCTGTTGCTGATTAAGTTGAACATGTATCAGGAACTGTTAACATCAAGGTCAACTTGACACACAACCCACACTGTTTGGAGTCAGTTTGGGTTGGTTTGTGGAAAAAAACAAGCTGAGAGCTGATTGGCTTATAGCCACAGCAACAAAGGAAAGAAGAGCTGCTTAAGAAAAGATGATTGGTTAAAGACAGCACAGGAGTAGTATAACTAGCCACGGTTTTGTATACTCGGGGCTCCCTACCTGAGGAGAGCCAAACATTTATTTTATTCTTTTTCTTATTAAATTACTCTCTTAATCACGTCTGACTTGCTGTTTGTTCAAAATTCCACAACATATGTCATTACTACGCCGCACAAAAAAGACCGCCATATTTGTAGTTCCACAATGTGAAAAGGCGTCATTTTCTATGCAAACGAATGAATAAACACCATGCCATGCCTTGCTGTATCCCCTCTTTGCACCGCTGGACAGACACACTCATGACACTGTACTCATCAAAAGCAGCACCAGAGACGCACTGAGTCATATCCCGCTACACACCTCTCAGGCCAGCTTGTTTGCACGTTTTGTCATAAAACTTAAAATGTCATTTGTTGCCATTATATATAAAATTACCTATTTAAAAAAACAAATAAATCAAAAAGTACTTGTGGCTAGAGAAACACATGGCTAATCACCTACAAGAAATAATGTCAGTGATGTTTGGGGCAGGTGTTTCAAACTTGCCCAGACTCTTGAGAAGCACCTAAACGCTCACACAAGGGTGTCCGCTTGCCATAGTGCTGCAAATACTGCAGGAAGGGCTTTGGTGAAACAGGCCACATGGAGGAGCAGAAGACAATCCACACAACTGAAGAAGCCCGTAGCTGCCCAGTATGTCAGAATCCACACGGGAGAAGAACCCTGTAGCTGCCCAGTATGTCAGAAGCAATTTGTGCAGCTGGGTAATGAACCATATTTGTACCCATTCGTATGTTGGGAGCAAATCAGTTGAAGACTTGAACAGTATGTTAACAATCAGTTAAAATTACTGTTGATGAAAAGAAAACAATGGCTAATATGTTTCTTCACAGCTATGTCATTGGTTAATCTATTTTTGTCAGATTTAGTGCTTGTTTAGGCAAGTGTGTTAAAGCCTTCCTTTGTTTTTGGTTTTGTTCCTTTTCATATAGTTGTTTATTCCTTTTTTTCTAGTGATGTCAATTATCCATTTAAAATCTGTCAAATTAAACAAATGCGAAACAAATTCCATAGTATTCAGATTTGATTGCAAAAGAGACCAACCACTCCCCGTATTTTGAATTTTGCATATACAGTATATGTGCAGTTCCAGCCTAGTCCATTGATCCAAAATCTGGCCCAGATGTATCTGTTGACTGCAAATTTGAATGATTTCTGTGCTCTGCAGCAAAGGAGCGTTTGGTTACTATCGGATGGATTAAAATAGGCTTGTTGGTAGCAAAGACATCACTAAAGTGTACAGAGCAAAGGTACTCCAGGACCAGGATGGGTAAGTAGCAGCTTGATCAGTGGAATCTTCTGTGAGACGTAACAGGATTTCGGTCTTAAATGTAATGTTAGATCAAGTGAAAAAAATTAGTGGATTGAAATACAGATAAAAAAATCCACTAAAAGTGCATCTGCATCATTGGTTAAAAGGTTGTTCTGCTAGTTGTCAGATTTTGTTCCAGTAATCTAATGTTTCCTGGGACTAGGTGGTTCAAGATTATATTGGTGTTTGCTTTATTTCTGTGATTTTTTTAACCATAGTCTAATTGTTTATACTGTCTACCAAATGCAATACTGAGTAGTGAAACACTGACACAATCCCTTTTGGCATCAGACATTTGTAATATTTTCAATAATCTACAGTTGTAAGTCAAGAGGGCAGCACCATTTTAAAGTGTAGTTTCCTTTCTCTGTCTCACTTTCTGGAATTTTTCCGTCTGTGTTTTTATTAAAGTTAAAAATGGAAAGGGTATTAAAACTCCCTTTCACTGACATCTCTTCCACTGAACTTGTAGAGAAAGTGATGATATGAAGATGATTATGTTTATCGCTTTCACTCAGAGATCATTGTCTGAGGGTCATGTTGTACAGTTCACGATGTCCCGGGTTGCAATCAGGAGGTTTAACAGTGATGTGCCACACAGTTGTCTGTGGTGTTCTTATATGATCTAAAAGTCAGACTTACCATTTATCAGTCAAATCAATTAAAGAACATTCATGATCAACAATTTGTGGGTGGCCATGATACTAACAGCGTGGTGGAAATTCCACAAGATATCAAACTCCACACTAACATAAACATAACACTGCTTTCATGTCACTTCCACAAGTAGCCCAAACATAAGATATAGAAAGCAGGTAAGAGCGGAGCAGTCAATGTGCCTAATATGACTGCAAAAGCCTGGCAGGACAGGAGGTATTCCTGCTTCTGCTAATCAGCAAAAGGAAGCTCCTGGCAAAGTGACGTGGACTGCAAAAAAATCACCAGGAAGGTCAAGCTACAAATGCCAGAGAGGAGCAGGGAGCACCAAAAGTTCCATAGCATCCTGCGGAAAGAGTACCACATAAGCATGGAAACAGTACAGCAACCCATGGTATGAGCATGGACAGATGAGGAAGAGCTGCTAGAACAGTACGTCCCCAATAAGCAGGCAGGATGTGGATCCGTCTCACTATTTCATCGGCAGAAATGCAGGAGCAGGTGATAATACTCCTGGGCCCAGCACTCTTCAACCTGGGTACTTTAAGGAGAACACGGCAGCCTCCCAAAAGTGATACAAAGTCCCAAAATGGCTATTACCTGTGCTGAATAACAGTATGAAGGACAAATCTACCCCTGTCCAAAGTTTAATTGATTTAACTGAATGCCAACCATACTACCACCATCAATCTGTGTAAGGTGTACTTGCAAGTGCCTTTAGCACCAAAAGCAAAAGAACTCAGTGTTTTCAACACATTTCATCCAAGCATCATCATGTGAAATGTTGTTCTTTTCGGAAATTCTTCATCTAAATATGGTTGTGTTGCTAATGAGATCATATTATTTGTTACTCTTTAAACCTTATTATTCCTTTAAGATTCAGTCTACTGTGTTAGGAAACCTATGTGAGAATATAAAATCCGCAGTTTCTGCATGCTTGTGTGATGAATACAGAAAGTGATCTCTTATACCTGCGGAATTAAGGCTTCAAATGTCTTGGTGTTCAGACGATATGGAGAGGCTCTGGGAATCTGGAAGGATAAACGTTTGTTTCATTTTCAGGGACTGTTGATCATTTATTTGTCCATTCATTTATTACACTATTAAGGGATTATTAATGTGCACTGGGAGAACAGTATAAAGTTATCAGTCTTCTTCATCAGTCTTCTAACTAAATAGCCTGGTCTTGTAAGGTAACCACATCCACACCTTTCCCTCAGTGATGGCAAGGAGTGGTTTAAACTCACCATGTCGTCTGTGATTCTGAGTGTGAGTGCTCCTGCATTTTTCTACACAAAGCCTGCTGAGTTGACAGTGAAGGCAGAGATGCCCATATACAGCATGTTGCTTTCATCAGGTGGCAGTGAAAATGGTGTCGGGGCAAAAGCGGGTTTCTTGTGCACTCCAATGTTGTAAAACTCCCCCTATATAGAGAGCAATGCAGAGATTAACTTATTCTTTTACAGCTCCTGGGTCTTGATTCTTCGTTCAGATTAAACTGTTTTATCAGTGTAACCTTTGTGTAACCTTTTTTTCCTACAAAAGCCCAACAGTGCTTTCTGGATACACTTAGGCACAGTTTTGCAAGTGCTCCTGTTATTCCCTGTTAATTCAGATCTTTGGCTCAGAAAGGCTTTCTTATGATCATTATGGTCATTATTCTTATGCTTTGACAACTTGTGCCTTTTTTAACTTGTGCCTGAAAACCCCTTTACCTATGCCAATGATAAAACACTGATGAACTCCTGCAAACAAGTTGTAGTTTATTAATTAGTGCATTAATCTTAGTTTGGGATCTTTAATGGCCATCTTAATCTGTGTATATTATTTGATTGTTGGTTCTTTCCTAGCTGAATGTAACTTCCTCTCACAGTAGTGTACAACTTCCAAGCTTATCAAAGGATAGTGTTGTAGTCAGGACCATTAAAAAATCATTCAAGCAAAGACCAAGATTTTGTAGTGTTTGAATCTGAGACAAGAATGAGACTTATTTAACAATGATTTTACTTTAATTATACCACTCACTGAAAATGTATTGTAAATTGTCATTGTCATAAATTGTCATAAATAATTGTCATTATAAAGGCAGCTGAATATAAACAAATATAAAGCAAAAAGGTTCATATGGTCATTTTTATTATTAAATTAAAACATAGTAACACTTAAATAATTGCTATCTGCCCTTGGGTCAATCATGGAAAGGATTAACTAGATGTGTTCTGTAATGTGTTAAATCCTCTTGATAAATGCATAGCTTTAGCTATATCATAAAACATATGATGAGTCCTTTTCTCATTATTACTTGTGTACAACAAAAGTTTGTGTGACAAGCAGCAACATGTATATTTACCAATTTATGAAAACGGGAGTATGCGCAGTGGGAGAGTAAAAATATTTTAAAATGACTCTCAATTAATGGCAATGCATTTACAATAAGTCTCTTGCCACAATAACAACACTGTCTGGATTTGCCATCAGCTGGTTGATTGCAGCATCGTGCAGCCTGCAGCCTAGCATTTGTTTGCAGGGGAACATATACTGCCATAATTATTACCATAATGAATTTTTTAAGGAGAAAGAATAGTCTGTACATTAATGTTAAAAATTCCAGATCCAGATAGCAGTGTTTATGTATGTCAGTGGCTGTGCACCAGGACTTGTGAATGTACACACACAAACCTCACCCTTTGGGTCTTCCCCAAGTCCCCTGTCCTGTTCGCACTACTAGTTAAGAGCAACCAGCTAACTTGATAGCAGTTTGACTCAATAATAATAAAAATAATAAAAATAATAGTAATAATAATAATAATAATAATAATAATAATAATAATAATAATAGTAATAACAATAATAGTAATAATAATAATAGTAATAATAATAATAATATGGTGCTTCCATGCACATCAGCAAGCAAATAGGAACACTAGCACTTGCATGAAATTAAGCATATTAGCATTTCTGAAGGTAGATTATTTAGCCTGCTAAAATAGCAGGTGTGGCAGCAAATGTCTGTTCAAAACACTATGTCACAGGTATGAGTATCATGTATTTGCTATAGTATGATTGTTCATGTTTGTAAATTTAAAGCTTACAAATGCTGTATTTACAGTGTATTACAGGTTATTAAAATGTGGCAGTAATTATTAGGATATAGAGAATTGTAGTGTTTAAACAAATCATTATGTCAGAAGTATGTTTAGGGGAGAACACACCCTGACCCACCCAGAGTTGACACACACTTACCTTACATTATTGATCATAAACTTGAATAGCTACAATACTGTCTGCTAATCATGCAGTTTGAAGTTTGCAAAGTGTGTACCCAGACAAAATCTGTGTTAAAACTTTCCTTTAACACCGAGTCATACATGAGTCAGACATGATTCTGAATAAATGAATGAATGAAAAAATGAAAAGCCTTATTTCATTTCAAACTGCACTTCAGGAACACTGAGCTCAAGTTCTGAGGAAACTTCCCTGCATATTTTCAGGGGTTTTCTGCCTCACCATGCCTGAATCACCTCATAATGAGCTTGATAATGAGGAGACAGGGTGACTGAGGCAGTGAACACTCCTCACTGAGCATACTGGCTTCCAAGAGCTGGAGCTGGGAAGACCTATAGGTCTGTGACACACACTCCCACCCAGTCCTGATACTAAGAAGGTGGAACCTACAGGCTAATATGCAGCTGCTTGTGCATCAATAGGCGTCTGGGGTGTCCATCACTCAGGGAGGCGTGGCTGAAGGCGTGGCCTTGCAGACTCTGAGAGCTGGCTGAGGTAATCTCTAAAGGAGAGAGTAGTCACCAATAATTATGGAAATGTAGCCACAACTGTACAGTATATTTCACAGCCATGTATATTACATATCACAGACAGGCTTACCAGAATAAATATTCCACACATACAGCTCATATATATCTGTGTGTGTGTGTGTGTGTGTGTGTGTGTGTGTGTGTGTAAAAACATGCTCCTGTTTTAGTCTCAACACAGACAGATATACATGTAGGAGTAGCAAACTGAAGTAAGAGCTCACCTTCACCAGTACATAGTCTCCAGCTTTAACAGTGACAGGTACGAATTGATGTGCGTAGACAACTACACAGGGTGGCCGGAAGCGTGGCCAACAAAACGGGAAGACAGTGCTTCAGTGGTAAAGTTCCTGGTGAACCAGTACATTCCTCACCATGGGTTTCAGAGAAAGGTGAGATCAGATAATGGCACTCATTTTACAGCGCGCAATTTGCAGGAGTTAGAGAAAATGCTGGGTCTGAAACATTCATTTGGGGCAGTGTATCATCCTCAGTCTCAAGGTAAGGTGGAAAGGATGAATCTAAATGCGAAAAACAAAGTGGCCAAAATCTGTGCACAGACAAAATTAAATTGGGTTGATGCCTTACCTTTGGCATTAATGCAAATTAGATGTTCAGTGAATGCAACAACTGGTTTTACCCCTTTTGAATTGCAGACAGGTTGAGGATTTCCAGGACCCCAGGGACCCTTAACAATAAATGAGAAAAGAAAAACATCTCACACACACATCATACTTTAATGAATTGCAAAGTATCGTTTCAGCTTTCTCCACGCAGGAGGGGGACCGGATGGGGAGCAGACAAACCCAGACGATACCCATTACGGACTCGGGGCTGCTGAGAGTCATCAAGAGAAAATGGAGTGAGCCGAGGTGGACAGGTCCATTCCAGGTGACAGAAAGAACCAGCCACGCCGTACGCCTGAAGGGTAAAGGGGAAACGTGGTTTCATCTGAGCCAGTGCGCCGCCGCAGAGTCACCGCAGAGGAGTCTGCAAGAGACAGCGAGGGACCTTGCTGAAACATCACCTAACTCACCTGACCCGGAAGGGGCAGAATAATCCCCGGGAGCAAAAGGGTCAAGGTAGTCCACCCTTAGACCCCGAAGTAAGAAGAACAGAACACCAGTGATGACTTCTGGACAATTGTGTTGTTTGATTATTTGTTGGTGTATTGTGTTGTGTGTTTCCATTTACAGTTTGGTCACGCTTGGGTTAAATAATAGCATGGCAGTAGGAAAGGATTAAAACATTAACAACAAGACGGTGAAGAAGAATGGGGGTAGAGATTGGTGGATGTGTAGCATGTGCAGCCGCAAGACCCAGACTTATAACCACCCCGGCACCCCTATTCCCACAAAAAGACCCCAAGGGTTATGCGTGCATGATTGGCCTGACTAAGGAAAGAAACCCTAAGAATTGTGACACTTTGAGCGTTATTTTCCCCCCCATCAGTAACAGAACCAGGACAGGACTATTTTCACCCGAAAAGGGGGAGGGGAACTACACGTGCTTCGTTAGAAGTTCAAGCACACCTCAAGTACGCTTGCTGCACATCCCGGCGGAATGGTGTAACCGCACGGTCACTGGGAACGAGTCTGTGGGTTCATGGGCACGAGCAGGATTGTATGATTATTGTGGAAGGATGACTTTGGTTGTTAACATGCCAGAGAATTCGGAGGCGACATGCGCCATGGTCAGGTTAGCAGCTCCTTTATTACTGATAGGCAAAAAACTACACAGGGACCCGGTAACTGATGCAGCAAGACAGTAGCGAGAGGCATACCGTTTTGATTTAACAAGGAATACCCCCACATACATAGATGCAATAGGAATACCTCGCGGAGTTGCGGACAGATATAAGTTAGCAGACCAGATAGCAGGGGGATTTGAGAATATTCCGATACTTTCTGCATTATTCCCCATTACTCCAAATAAAAATGTGGATCGGATTAACTATGTACATTATAATGTCCTCAGGCTAGCCAACCTGACTAGGGATGCAGTGGAAGGACTTAGAGATCAGCTGGGACCAACCTCACTGATGGCGGTGCAAAATCGTATGGCATTAGACATGTTGTTGGCGGAAAAGGGGGGTGTCTGCGCTATGCTTGAGGATGTGTGTTGTACATTCATTGCTAATAATACCGCTCCGGATGGGTCAGTTAGTAGAGCATTGGATGGTTTGAAGACCCTATCAGAGGAAATGCATGAGAATTCAGGCATAAACAACCAGTTGGAATCCTGAATGGTGAGCCGGTTCGGTCAGTGGAAAGACTTAATTGTGTCATTGATGGTTTCATTAGCCACATTCACGGGAATTGCTGTGACATGCGGGTGCTGCTGTATTCCATGTATTAGGGCGTTAATGGTTAGACTAATTTCAGCTATGATAGAAAGGAAAGATGTGCATGAGGGTACCACGATGATGCCACTGATACAGGGGGAAAGGGACGTAGAGACAGGAGATGCCAGAATAAAGGAGTGTGATTGGTGATCTCTTTGTAGAGATCAAAAGGGGGAATTGTGGAGTTTCAGAAATTAAATGAATGCTAAGCTTACACTAGTAGAGAATAATGTGCAGAATGGAATAGGACTAATGCTTGAATAAATAAAATAATTACTGTATGTCCAGACATAACAGGAAATGCCCTAGACGTGCATATGTGTGATTATGCAAGAAGACATGTGTACGAGACGGTCAAACAGAGGTGACGGCTGAGATGGAAAAACACAAAAGCAGAAGTGGCACAAGGCGAGAGAAATATGTCTGTCTGTTGCAAAGTTATGCTTTAGATCTCACTCGCACTGTGTTGTGAAGTGACATCTCAAGAGCTCTGCATTAATAAAAGGCCACAGGGTAACGCACTGTTTCCTGTCTCTTCTTTCCTGCATCAACGGACATGACACTAACTAATGATATAACAGAATCTGGCCCTTAGCTATTTTATTAGCTTTTTATCAGGGCACGCTTAGTAAAATGTCACATCTCTACATCAACTTTTTAAAAAAATTAACAGGCAATCAAATTATTTTGGCTATACTAAAACCTGTCCTGGAGCAATGCCTAGCTAGCTGGATAGCTAACACTAACATGCAAGACTGGGTTTGTTTTGCAGAAGTAGCAGATGCTAAATAGCTGCCTTGTAAAAGAGGTTTGCATTGGGGACTGTTTGTATTTGATGCATGCACTTTAGGTATTATTGCATAACGCTATTTGTGATGTATTTTTGTTTTTCAATCAGTCACATTCCGAGCCAAACTTCTCTTAGGTATCTTGTATCAGTGGAGAACTACTTTTGAAGGCATTGTTACTAGCTAACTGTTAGCTAGCAAGGTAACAAGGTAACTCTTTTTAAACAACAAAAAGAAAAAACACTTTACTGTGATTAACAACTATGAATTTACTAAGTTGTGATTGTTTCATAGAAGGTCTGATTAGCTAGCCTAGCTAAAGCTATGTTTGATACGTTTTGATATGTCTAACGACACTAGCATTTTTGGACAAGAGTAGCTTTATAGTTGCTTAGCTAATGTCACATAATTAAAAGTAGAATCAGAGGGAAATGTTGAATATTGTGTCATTGCACCAGCCATGAGGCATTAAAGTGTCTGGACAAGAACATAGCTAGCTAGCTAACTGGCTTAGATCACTACTGCAGCTCTCACACCTCGGTTTATTACATCATAATGGGTAATGTGGAATTGTTAAGGACCATTGTTGCGTCTGATAACGCGTTCAGAAAAGGTGTTCTTCAGCTGAATGAACAGATACTGAAACGAACACTAAAGAGATCATCCAACATTCAAGATATTTCAGTAGACACACTAGTGGAAGAGCTGCTGAGGTTCCTGAGCCATGAATGTCCGGCCTCCAGCATCTACTCTGGACAGGTATGTCACCGCCTTGCACCAGGACGCAGAGATCCATGAGCATGACTGAGATGTAATTATAACTATATACACCTCATTAGTCTGATGCTAATGAGCACACATGCACACCTGCCGTCCAGTTCTTTAACATCCATATCCGTCACCTTGATTTATCTTAGTAAGTTGCTGCTGAAGCTCTGTCTCTCTTTCTCTCTTTCCCCATGCCTCCTTCCCTTCCTGTAGGAGTGTGGATACACCACTGGCGTTGTTGCCTGGTGCACCTCCTTTGGAAGAGGACACGGTCCACTGTCAGAACTGGCAGGAGACAGTGGAGCCGCACACACTCGCCTCTCTCGGCTCCCGGGAGATCGAACGGCAGGCTGTCATATATGGTAAAACAGCAAATGTGGTGCACAGCAACTGACTATAAAAGACAACTCCCAGTACACAGTTAACATGTAAAATGAAAACAATTATTTACTGATCTAACTTAAACTAAATAGCTACTAAATCTTTTGAACATACAGTATTCTATTTATTATGCACATATGATAATTCTATCCTGACTCATGAAAATGTGGAATTCTGAATTGTGTAACGTTTGTAAGAAATTGTAGTGACTTTGCTATATCCTCTTCCTCAGAGCTGTTCACAACGGAAGCATCTCACTTGCGGACTCTCAGGGTTCTCGATCAGGTGTTCTTCCAGAAGATGAGGAACCTTTTGACCGTCGAAGAACTTTCCTGTATCTTCCCCAACCTGCCCCAGGTCTACAGTCTTCATGGTCAGTCTCTCTGTGTGCGAGGTTTTCAAACCTAAATTTCTGAAGCCTACTTGGTGTCTAAATCATAATCAAGATTAAAGAAGTGTAAAACCCACCCAAACTGAGAATTTAATGACAGAACAATATCAGCTATCGGCACCATGCCATTACTGTGAGCAGGTATGGACTGGAGGCTGTACATGTTGTTTCTGCGGTGGCCTTCATGACACAAGTAGAGTTCTGTTGCCCACTGACACAACTTTCTAACAAACCACATATACACTGGCTCGCTTAAACAGATTCTGTTTTGTGGTGTTGCATTTGTGTTTCAGCGAATCTGTGTGAGTCCATGAAGAGGCTGAGGGACTCTTCTATAGTTCAAGGCATCGGAGACATCATGGTGTCTAGAGTGAGAGCTGGCTAGTGTTACTCCCTTTCTAGTTCACATCATCTTTTGGTGCTGTCTAAAATGAAGGGGTTGTTCTGTGTAGTGTGGGATATACTTGTTGCTTTACTTGATATGTCAGTAGCTCATGTGTTTGTGTGTGTGCGTGATAGTTTGAAGACGCTGCAGGAGAGGAGTTCCAGGAGCAGGTGTCTCACCTGTGCAGTCAGCAGAGTCAGGCACTGGAGCTCATTAAAAATAAATGCAAAGACCCGCGCTTCGCGCACCTTATACAGGTAACACTTTTTAGAGGTATAAAGCCTTTGGACAAACCTACAAACACTAGAGCTTCTGCCATATTTGTTAGTGGGCTGGGTTGTGAATTGGTTGACCCATACTTTGAATTGGAGACTATCCAGTCTTTTATATTTGACTTTTATTGCAGCACATAACTTCTAGTGATGCTGTTTTAGGTATAAATTGGTGTTGCTGTCAACAGAATCCACATTTGGACTTAGATGTCCTTGGCTCATTCGTGTGTGTGTGTGTGTGTGTGTGTGTGTGTTAGGAATGTGAAGCCAGCCCTCACTGCCGCCGACTACAATTAAAGGACCTTCTAGTGTCTGAGATGCAGAGACTCACCAAATACCCCTTGCTGCTGGATAACATCATCAGACACACAGAAGGCATGTATAGAAACACTCACACACAATGTATTGAACCATGAAAACACTTCAGTATACACACACATACCAGTTTACCAAGGAGGCAAGCACACACACCCTTTCTCCTGGATTAACACTAGTATGTGCCCCCACAACAGCTGGTTCTCCAGACCTGCAGCCATTGGTGAGGGCACAGGCGTGCTGCCGTGGGATACTGCGAGCTGTCAATGAGGTCGTCAGGGAGACGGAGCACCGGCGACTGCTCAGCCGTTATCAGCGCAGGCTAGACTTGTCCCCTCTGGAGAGGCAGGCCAGTCCTGTCGCTGCTCAGTTCAAGGTACGGCCTTACTATGTATCCACCATCTGCCTTCCAAACAGCTTCTCTGGTCTTGGAGCACCTGATCCAGAGTATGAATTATTAACTATATTCTTTTTCTATGTAGAATCTGGACCTGACCACTAAGAAAATGATCCACGAAGGACCGTTGACTTGGAAAGTTAGTAAAGATAAAGCTATAGGTAAGAGATCATCACAGCTGAACAAATCACTGTTCACTCTGGGGAATGCAGCTATTGAGAGCATGGTGCTATGCTGACTTGGAGTTATTTGGTTCCCTGCTACCTCACACATGACATGGTCTGAATAACTGTGTGTGTGTGTGTGTGTGTGTGTGTGCACCTGCATCTGCCTGTATGCTCATACGTGTGTATGCACATGTTTCAAGGACTTTTAATGTGAATGGATGCTTTCAGTGATCTGTGTGCAAGCTTGCATACATTTTTGTTTTTCCTCTTGCAAATGATTACTTGACAGGTCCATTCTCACTCTGTGTGTGTGTGTGTGTTCCAGACATTCATGCTCTGCTTCTCTCAGACCTGTTGGTGCTACTCCAAAGGGGTCCAGGTGACCGTTTGAACTTGCGATGTCCAGCGCGCTCACTGGGTGGAGTTTGGGGTGGGAACACGCACCTCAAAACCACCTTTTGCCCCGTTGTTCGCTTGGATTCATCTCTTGTCAGATCTGTGGCTACAGGTATATTTGTAGTTATTCTTACAGCTATGAATAGCCAGAATAGATGAATGGGTCTGGAATAACTATGTCTTTATTTTATTTTTAAAAAATTAAGAAGCCAGTTAGAAATTGCATGTGGGTTACTTTGAATACATTGTTTGACAACCTGCTCTTCTCTATCAGATAACAAGGCCTTGTATGTGATCAGTACATCAGAGAGACAGATATACGAGCTGGTGGCTGGGACTTCCTCTGAGAAAAACACGTGAGTTTGTTTTTTTTCCTCTCTCTGACCCACCATCTTGTCATCAAGGTCAACCAGTCAGCACTGCTGTGTCTGTATTGTGATTACATTTATGGTGTCGGGCCATTTATGGTTTAAATGACAAACCAGGCACCCAGAAGTATAGAAACCAAGCCTTAAGTGAAGTAGATATTGTGCATGAATGGATAACCATTTGAATTTCCTGCAAAATCAGCTCAGAAATATGGCAAGTATTTCTTTGAATACTATGCCCATATGTTCAGATGATTTTAACAACATTGTGCTGTTGTAGAAATTGGGACCTGATGGCTTTAGCGATGTTTCCACAGATGGAAGAACCTGTTAGAAAAGACCATCTCCTCGGCCTCTGGAGGCATTGAAGCCACCGAGCAAGGATCAACAGCTCCGTAAGTACTCAGGATTTTGAAAGTTTTCTAATGCTGCTGTAATGCTGTTAAGAGAAGGCAGAATTTCAAAGATGCACTTACAATGATTGGACTCCTGACATCTCCTCTAGGTCTGCGGTTCTACGGTTGCATGGTAATCAAGTCGGTCGTCTAGGTAAGCCCATGTTTGTTTTTGTTTGTATACAATGTCATAGGATTTGCTCTCTGTGGTACTTATGGTTGATGCCTTTGGTCCCTAGATGGCTCCCTATCAGAAGAGTCTGGTTCGATAGAGAGAGATTCACAGAGTGATGATGAAAATGTTCTCACACCTACTATCCCAACTGACCAATCAGAAGCCTACATGCATACTGGTGGGCAGGGTTATGTGGGAGGACAAGCTAAAGTGGCTGATGCTGCTCTTCAAGATGGTAAGAATTTGTTACACTCCGTTACACAGTCATTGTTGCACTATGATAGTTAAACAGTATATTTCTGGTGGTGGTGGTGGTGTTTTTATAAATAGAATTTTAGCAGGCTCAGATATTTACCAACTTTTTTGCACCCTTTGTGTTCTGCCAGTCAGGACACTAAGACTGTTGATCCTTGGATCCTTGGATCCTTTAGAGGCTGCCAGTCAGAAGCAGAAAGTGACATCATTGTCCTCACAGCAAGAAGGGCAGGAGATGCCTTGCCATTCACCAAAAGGCCGTTCACACCTGGAGATGCTGAGGCATGAAACGAGGCCCTGCCAATCACGAGCAAGCATACGGCAGCGCATGATAAAAAATGTGGATGGAATCTTTCAAAGAATGGAGGGACTGATGAAAAACCTGCATCAGCTTAGGGTAAAGTGGATATATTACTCACTCTCTCTCAAACACACACACACACACATACACACACACACACACACACACACACACACACACACACACACACACACACTATCATTGCAGCTAACTAGCACTTTCATGTTATGTTTTAAAAGAATGGCTTTGTGCACTTGTGAGATCCTGGTTAACTCCTTGTTTTCATTTTCATAGGAGATTGAAGCACTGTAGACTGCTTACAATGGTGTGAAAAAAGTTACCTGTCAGTCAGTTCAGATGACACCATCCATGGGTCTTCCTCCATTATCAGGACACCATCTTTTTATCTTGGGTCGAGCGATGGTAAGTGTGTCAAAGAAGCAATTTATAAATACTGGGGCTAAATCTGTTTAATGCTGTACCACAATTCTTTTTGATTGTACCAAAAAAAAGATCTAGTCTGGAATCACTGGGATAATTTTGGGTTGAGTTTAAATGGAGCCCACTGTTTCAGTTGTGAACTGTCTTTTGTGATGTTTCTTTAACCCAGTCCCCCACTGCGAGTAAGCCTGAAAGGCTGGGCCAGGCCAGCACTGAAAGCATGCCTAGACTGCTCATGCAGTCCTCCACCAACGAGCTGCTCACATGCCTGGGTGTGTTCTTGTGCCGGCGTTGCTGCCTGCTGAAGGACCTGACTGCTGACGCGCCTGTGCAGTGGCTGCGCATTGTGGACCGCTACGTGACACTGACTGAATGGCAGGAGCAAAGCTTCTTCATTCCAAGCTCCATGGTCTTTCTCTACATGCTGTGCCGTGACATCCTTTCAGCTGAGGTGGCCACCAAGGAGGAGTTGCAGGCCGTGCTGCTCACATGCTTGTATGTGTCTTGCTCCTACATGTGTGAGGAGATCAGCTACCCAGCCAAAGCTTTCCTGGTGGAGGAAAACAAAGGGGCCTTCTGGGCCCGATCCCTGGACATTGCTAACCGCATGAGTGGCAAGATGCTGCAGATTAACAATGACCCGCAGTATTTTTGGCAGGTCTTCACTGACCTGAAGAACAAGATGGTTCATTAAAGGATTAAACAATAAAATATTTTATTAATTAAACATTTTGTTAAAAAGTTCAAGTTCAAGAGGTTTTATTGTCATTTCAGCTATATACAAGTACACAAAAAAAACAAGACAATGTTCCTCCAGGACCATGGTGCAACATAAAAACAACAGTGCAACAGACAACATGCTACACAAGTGCAAACAGTCCAATATACTGCAAAATGTCATTAAATAAACATTAAATAAACAATAATAAATACAGGACAGGACAAATACAAAATACAAAATGAGTAGACAGTGCAATTTAGTACAGTACACAGTACTGGGCATATGTAAAGCGAGTTGTGCATAGCAATCAGTGATATGCTACCCTGAACATAGCAGTCACCGGTAGCAGCCAGAACAGTTCAGAGTACAGTGCTGGTTTAGTACAGCACTAGTCCGATGCAAAACAATGTGTGAGTGTGTGTATAGATATGTATGTACGTATGTATGTGTGTGTGTGTGTGTGTGTGTGTGTGTGTGTGTGTGTGTGTGTGTGTGTGTGTGTGTGTGTGTGTGTGACTGTCTATAAGCATGTATAAAAGTGCCCATTTTGGAATCTGAATTGGAATTGGAGTTAGCCAGAGTTCAGGAGTCTAATGGCTTTAGGAACGACACTAGCGTTGATTTTGATTCTAACAACAGTTCTAGTAATAAGCAGAGTTACAACTCTGCATGCAAAGTCACTGAACGTTTGACTGTTAATTCTGTAGCAAGCATAATTGAAAAAATTACATGTCCTAAATGCATGTGTGGTAAATACATTGACATTAGTATTTTTAATTAATTTCTAACATTCGGAGACATTCAGAGGTGTTTCTATTAGGCCCAGAGTTAGCTAGGTCCCCACTGTCTAATTACTCAATGAACCTCAATGGTCTCCCAATCACATCTTATCTAACGGTTAAAGATCTTGGAGTTATGGATCCCACTCTCTCGTTCAAAGCTCATGTAAATAAATAATGTTTCTAGGACCGCCTTTCTCCATTTTTAAATTGACTTTATTAAGAAAATTCAATTCAATTCAATACAAACACTCCATCACAAAAACCTCACAAACAATATCTACCAGAGGACACAGACTACCTTCACTCTATACATTAATAATTAACAATACAATTTACATCTGTAAATTAGGTATACATCCATTTATATGTCCAAAAGAGTCCAGGGAATTTTTCCTCTCATATCAAACGTCTTCAACCTTTTTAACTCACACACAATCTGTTTAAAAACTATTTCTGCAGGTATTATACATTGCTCAATAATCATCTTACATCGTGTTTTCCAAATCTTCGAATTTGGCACACAAACAATCATCCAACAAAGGTCCTTCACATTCTCAGTCAAATTCTCATTAAACACTCCATACATAATACTTTTCCTGTTACGATCCCATTTAAACCCAATACCTCTCATTTTCTCCCAAATTTCAATAGTCCTTGTGCACTGCAGTAATATATGTTCTATCATTTCATCAGCTATGCAATTTTACATCGTACAGGCAATCTTCCAACAGATATAAGCCATGCAGTATCTCGAACATTTTCCAAGATACTTTTAGACTGTACATTTTTAACACAGGTTTCACATTCTGTCACTGTCAGACCCTTATAATTGACATTCCCCCAAAATCACAGTCTTGTATTGTTTTATATATCATTTTATTTGGGGACTTATTCCAATCAATATTAAGCTGCCTATATTTAAACAAAAAATCTCCATATAGTAATTTAAAATAAGGAGCATGTTTCCTTGACTTACCTCTTTTCTTTCCACTGATTTACATCTCCTACCCAAATTGCTTTCTGAAATATAGCTTTCATTACATTTTTGCAAAAGGCATTTTCTAATTTCTGAGCTAACTCAACTCCCCCTAATCCGCCTTTATCTTTTGACTTGTACATAATTTCCCTTTTTGTCACTTCTCTGTTATTTCCCCAAATAAAACGAACACACATTTTATTCAACCTCTTAATACATTTCTCATCCGGAGGGAAAACCGTAGCCAAAAACAACAATTTCGAAAAAATAAAGGTCTTAACCTCCTGTATTCTAGTCTTATAGTTTGACACCCTCCATTTTCCCAATTCTAGTTTAATTTCACACTCCTTTTTCTCCCAATTCCGTTCGCTACATCTACCATTTACTAGCATCAAACCTAATATTTTAATTTCAGTTTTTATTTCTACATCTATTGGTACAGGTTGCCCATCTCCTTTCCATACCCCTTCACTTTTACTTTCATTTAATTTTGCTCCAGCCACAACTTCATACATTTCAAAGTGCCTCTTAACTATATGAAACTCATTTTGATTCTTGACATAAGGCGTCACATCATCTGCGTACGCAGATATTTTCCATCCTTCCATACCTAACATGTGAACACCTTGTAATTGCTGATCATTTTTAATTTTATATAATAGTGGGCTAATAGCGATGACATATAATGCAGCACTCAATGGGCATCCTTGTTTAACCCCTCTATGTATTTCAAAATCTTCAGTTAACACACCATTAACATTAATTTGGACTTTTGATTTACTATACAATAATTTAATCATATTTACAAACCTCTCTGGAAATCCATAATGTTCCAATCTACACCATAAGTAGTCTCTAGAAATATAATCAAAGGCCTTTTTCTGATCCAGTCCTATTATATAAAAATCCCTCTCAGACCCTTCAATAACCAAACTCCTTATTACTCCTAAACTATCCCCCATGTATCTTACTCTTATCGCACATATCTGTTCCAACTCTATGATATCAGTCAATATTTCTGACATCCTATTAACAATTATTTTTGCACAAATTTTGTACTCCAAGTTTAATAGGCTGACCTGTCTCCAATTATCCAACTTACAAGGATCTCCTTTTTTTATATATTAATGATATCACACTATGATAAAAATGAATCATGCAATTGCCCCCCATCTAATGCTTCATTAAAAACATCAGCTAGAAGATCAGCAATTTCACTAACGCACACCTTATGAAATTCAGCAGGTAAACCATCGGCTCTAGGATTCTTGCGTGGGTTTCATTCCTCTATTGCTCTGATAACTTCTTTTTTCCTAATTCATTCTTCCAACTCCTTGAATTCTAAAATAATCACCTGGAATGTAAACCTAGCCGAGGTCCACAACGAGGTGCAATTTGTAAAAGGACATTTTTTTTCTCTCAGAGTTAGAAATCTGGAGAAATAAATATATTAATTTATTACGCCTCATCAGAGGACCTTTAGAGCTTTATTATAAAAAAAAGACAGACAGATGAACAGAAAAACGCAAAATGTATATAGAATATTTTTAAGTATTCGCCATCTGCACCATTACAGGAATGATGTGTGTGTGTGTGTGTGTGTGTGTGTGTGTTTATGTATGTATGTATGTATGTATGTATGTATGTATGTATGTATATATATATATGGTTATGTGCGAGTACATGTATGTTGGATTGTATATGTACACGTATTAGAGTGTGATATTTATCGTTTATGGATTGGCTCTGTATGGATTTTATCAATGGTGTCCAGTCTAGATGATTGGTTCTGTTATTGATTAATAATTAATAGAATTATTCTATTGATACATAGTCTATCAATAGATTTTTCTAATGGGTGACACTAATATTATTTTTTGTTTTCCAGTTCATGAGTATGTTTTTTTTGTTTGTTGTTTTTTTGCAATAATATTTTTATTATATTAATATAATAATGTTATACATAGAATCCTGTCATATTGGTTGATGATATATCTCCTAGGAGAAATAAAGATGGTGTTGGATGGATATGGTTATTTAAAGCATGGGATATGTTGGTGATGATGACTTGCCAAAATTGCTTGATAGGTGTGCTCTGCCACGTGGCGTGAATGTAATCGTCAGCTGTGTTTTGAGTAAAATATGTACAGATTGCTGAGCTTGTGAAACCAATTTTAAACATCCAATGTGTAGTATAATGTACTCTGTATTATTTTGTACTGAATGCATTGTGGGTTAGTGTTGCTGTCATGTGGTAATTATTATTACACATTTTAATCCAAACTGTGGCATCGGGGGCTAGTAATAAATCTTCCTCCCATTGTCTCGATGGGAGAGTAATTATGCGATTTGATTTCATTATTATTTTGTATATCTTATGTGATAGGTTTTTTGTATTAAGAATGTTTGTTTATAAAATCTGATATGGATGTAGGTATCGGAATTGATTTTTGAACACATAGGTGATCTTAGCTGATGGTATTGTAGGAACTGGGGCTTTCTATACCATATTTTGGGGCTAGTTGTGGGCGTGACATGAAAGAAGTCTTATGATAAATATGTTTAAGGTGTGTAATGCCTTTTTCTATCCAAGAGGTAAAGTTTAATATTTTTGTTCATGGTAAAGTCTGGACTGTTCCAAATGGGAGAATGACTAGTTTGTGTGAGTGTGGAGTTTGATATCTTGTGGAATTTCCACCAGACTGTTAGTGTCATGGCCTCCTTCAAACTGTTGAAACATGGATATTTTTGAATATGAGTCTGGGCACATTTGAAACACCTGCCGCAAACATTACTGACATTATTTCTTGTTTATGTGATTGGCTGTGTTTCTCTAGTCACAAGTACTTCTGAATGCTCCTCCAGAGCACCCAGAAACCCTCATAGTGGGTTTCTCAACTTGCTCAGACTCAAATCTGAATATCCGCGTCTGAAACATCTTGGAGAGGAACAAAAAACACAACACATTTGATTAAATTGTTCTGGTCACCGGGACCGGAGCTCAACCCAGTGGTGCAGGTCTTGAGCTCAGCTCTGGTAAAGGCTACCAGTGCACTGAAGGGGTCCATGCTCTAAACTCTGGGATCCCGCCGGACTGACGCGTTGGGAAAGCGGTTTCTTTGTATGCCCAGTCATGATGAAAAGATTGTGAATCTTTTATGTGAATGTTTACGTAAATATGAGATTTTACACTCAGAATGTAAATAAAGGTAAGGAAATAAACACATTGTAGTTGATGGTGTTAACAATACCCTGCGTTAGCCTACTTGATCGAATAAACTAATATTATTAACCTATTAATAATACAAAAAAAAATCTGTATTAACAATTTACTATTTGCCATACAGCTCTGCCTTGAGATCTGAAGTAAATGACTTTATGTAATATAGAATGTAATGTGAAAAAATAAATTCGGTAAATTCTGGCTTTAAAAAAGTTATTTCAGTGTTACTACCACCTGTTGTAGATTGACAGTCACACACCCCCTCTGACAGCCGTGCTGGGCGGTTGAATGGGGTTTGTGTGTATAGGATATACTAATACTGGACGCTGCAAGCAAACGTGCGGCCACATGCTCTACGTCGGCACTGCAACGAGTTGGGGAGTATACGGCAGGAGGAGAGAGAAAGCTTCGACTAAGTGCATCCTCACCTGGACACACTCCACATCATTTCCCCTTATGGAACATCCATACCTCCAGGGCACTACGCTCCATCACTCATGCCCAGCACAGCACATACTCACCTGGACACACTCCTCACCATGTCCCACGCTACATTCCGGAGCTCCAGACCTCCAGGAATGCAGCGCGCCAGCCGACCCTTTAGGGACCACACTTAAGCCCCCATCCTCGGGCTAAATCTCTTAGATTGGATCAAGGGCTAATTTTCAATGGATCGCAGCAACGTAGCTGCTCTGCCACTCACAAGAACCTGGCCCAGAATCAGGTAATTTAAGGTCAATTAGCACCAGGTTCTCCACAAACATGCTTTGCAGCTGAATCCCTGGTCTGTTCACACGTGTCTTTGCTCACTGGGGTCCGGGAGGATTCTGATTTGGAGGCCTTCAGTCATAATCCCACACGCACCAAATGTCTGAACCTGCTGTTCCTCTCATACTGAGCAGGATTACTGTTGCAACACCACATCATCAGTAGGGTAAAACTAACCTGTCTCATGACGGTCTAAACCCACCTCTCGTTCCCTGTTAGTGAGTGAACAACCCAACGCTTGGTGAATTCTGCTTCACAATCATGGGAAGAGCCGACATCGAAGGATCAAAAAGCGACGTCGCTATGAACGCTTGGCCGCCACAAGTCAGTTATCCCTGTGGTAACTTTTCTGACACTTCCTGCTTAAAACCCAAAAAGCCAGAAGCCCCATTTTCACGGTCTGTATACGTACTGAAAATGAAAATTAAACAAGCTTTTGCTGTTCTGCTCCATGGGAGGTTTCTGTCCTGCCCGAGCTCACATTAGGACACTTGCATTACGCTTTGACAGGTGTAAAGCTCCCCCCCCCCCCCCTAGTCAATGAAAACATTTTTAATATCTGCGGGAAAAGAGGGAGACATGTATCCAACAACTTTCTTTTTTAATGTGCAACACAGTCAAAATTGTGAACTCATCTACATGCAAAAACCACAAAAAGCATTTACAAACTGGAAACTCTTACTGCATAATTAAAACATTATACAACTTAAGAAAAAACATAACATAAAACATAAAACATCAGTAAATATGAGAATTCAAACAACAAAATGAACCAAGCTTATTCAAATTGAGAAGTAACAGCAGTAACTCTAGGCATGACCCATGGCCTTGAGGACCTGTTCGGCAGCGGTGTGGTGGGCCTCCTCCTCCATGTTGTTGTTGTTGGGGCAGGGGAGAACTTCGGCAGCACCGCAGAACGGTTCGGATAACCCTGGTACCAGCACGCTGTAGTTGACACAGAGTAAGCCATTGGTGTTGGTATGATAGCGCACGTTGTAGAATGGCACGCCGAACCCATACATTTGACACAGGAAGTGCACAGCATTGCACGTCCGCGAGAAGTGCTGTGGGCGGGGGTCGTGGGAGGCCGCCCCCACTGACTGGAAGCGCGTGGGTGTGAGAAGAGCCTGGCGGACAGGTGTAGGACCCGGAGAGGCGAAGGCGCCCACTTCTTCACGCTCGTCATGTCTGCGCTTGGAGCTGCCAGAGAACCAGTGGGCAGTGATGAAGATTACTCATATAAACCTTACTCATATAAACACCACCTGGATTGGCTTTGACATATTCAGGTGGATTTGGGCATGTCATCCAAAGCACACAGAAGCAATAATCTGTTAATACACCATAATTCTATAATCCCAACCCATCAATAAGAACCCTTAACGGCAATTGAATAGAGAAGGCAGCATACCGTACTGAGTCTGCATTGTCTAGGGTGTTGGAAATTCAGGTTACTGGCCATCATAAATATATTCCAGGTTTACAGTTAATGAGAGGGAGTTTGGTACTCTCTCTCCATCCAGCACTACACCTACGAGACAGTCTGTAAGGAGGCCACACTCTAAGTGACGTGAAGGCATTTACTCCAGACCTTTTTGTGTATTAAATGGGTTTGTTCTAGACCTTTGCTAGCTCTCTAGTGCAGGATCTAATAACGTAATGACAAACAGCTAGCTGAGAAACAAGCAGACATGGGGCCAGTTACTCATGGTCCCTTTAAATAAGAGGATTCAGAACAAACTGAGCAGTTATTACTGTATAGTTCATCCATTATTGATGTTAATTTCTCAAATTAAAGATGTGGTTTTGCATCTTAATCTCAATGGAATTTTTTCAATTTAAAATGCTCTGAGTTAGACTACAGAGTCAGTACAGCATTTGTGTGTGTGTACACATGTGCATGTGTGCGCGAGTGTGTGCGTGAGCACAAGTGTGTGTGCGTGAGTGTTTGTGCGTGCGTGCGTGCATGTCTAATTGCGCACAAACGTTTCTTGTGCAATGTGAAAAAACAAAGAGCTAGATAGAAAAAGAGAGGGAGATTGATCAAACAAGGAGGGAGGACCTAGCTAAGCTAGGACTGAGGGGAATGACTTCAGGGCAGAGGTGGGTAGATGAATGGCTAAAATGATGGACTATTGGATGGACTGATGGTGTTCAGTGTAGACCCAAAACAGGGCCTTAAAATCCAGCCTTAGGGGAAACCCACTTAAAGACAGACAGGTGAAGGTTGTAGGTCACATACCTACAATGTGCTTCCCTCACTGTCTATCTATACGTACCTGCGGATACATACATAACTATACATACCTACAGAGAGATATATAGATACATACCTACCGATACATACGTGCAGATAGATAAATACATAGATACATACCTGCAGATGGACAGACAGATATATACAGAACTATACATACCTATAGACAGATAGATAGATACATACCTACCGATACGTACCTATAGATGTATAGACAGATACATAAACAACTATACATACCTAAAGAGAGATAGATAGATACATACCTACCGATACATACGTGCAGATAGATAAATACATAGATACATACTTACCGATACATACCTGTAGGTGGATACACAGATACATACATAACAATACATACCTATAGAGAGATAGATACATACAAACATACAAACGTACATAGATGCACACAGAAAGACATAAAGAAGAATTTTAGGTCTACCTTTGATATCGAAGAAATCAAGAATTGTCCTACCTATCACACACACAGGCACTAGGTTAGCTAGCTAACTATTCGACGAAACTGAGTACACAAACGCTATGGTAAAAACCTGTGTAAAAAGACCAAAACCTGAAGTAAATTGTTAACTGGAGATGGTAAATGTCATTAATGCATTATGAGCGAAAGATAAACTCGTATGTCAAATGAGCCAGTATGAAGCAGAACTAGCTAGCTAGGTTTACTCTTTAGCTTGCTAGCTAGCTGGTTTTTGTGGCTCGTTTAATGGGGGCGAGTCTGCACGCTAATTAGCTGCTATCACGGCGAGCGTATTATAGCAAAGAAACTAATGTTAGACTATAGGCACAGTCTATATTGTGAGAGACACATTACCCCCAGATATTCAGATATGCTCAAAATGTCCCCCATATAACGAGGTAATAAATTAAAATATTGCACACACTAGTTGTGTCAGCTGCTGTTGGTGAGACATTTTATGTTATAACACCCACCACTGCTGTCTATTGTCGCACTTAATTTCAGACAATATTACTTTTTTTCTGTGTAAAGTCCCCTTTACTGTCTTGCTGGAAGCTTAATTCTGGACATGGACATGAGTGTGCCAGTGCAGTGGTGACTTCTCTGGGTTTTAGCCTTTTGAATTTTCCTGTGCCCATAGTTACAATAATTTTCTAATAATTAATCTTTTTTTTTAATTAATCTTTAATTAATCTTTTTTTAATTAATTTTTTTTTTTTTTTTTTTTTTTTTTTTTTTTTTTTTTTTTTTTGTGTGTGTGGTAGAGACATGTTAGGCAAGACAGTACAGGTTGTACCCTTACTGCTTTGCTCAGAACTGGCTTTCAAAACACATGTATTTCATTTTTTTAGCTCTAACATATTGGCTTTACCTGAAGTTCTTCTAACGACACTTCAGTGTGGCAGATTCTCTTCTGACTGGTTATCACTGGGCTACTACACTGAAGTATTCTCATATGCTATCAGTAAATATGCCACTTACTTCTGTGTCACTCCACATGTAAACATGGTTCTCTTTACAGAAAATAGTTTAGTGGTGCAATAGCTTATCCTCTTTCCTGTCAACTTCCATATCACTTCAACTAAGTCAATCAAATCAAAATCAAAATTTATTTGTATAGCGCTTTTTACAACAGTTGTCACAAAGCAGCTTTACAAATGTCCAAGTCCAAGCCTCCAGTGAGCATGACAAAGGCAACAGTGGCAAGGAAAAACTCCCTAGAACATGAGGAAGAAACCTTGAGAGGAACCAAGACTCAAAGGGGGGCCCATGCTTCTCTGGCCAACAACGGTCACCACAATAATGACAATTTTAAGAGGAAAAAAAAAGCAATTAATTTCTAGTCTAACTTTCTAGAGGTCCTAATCTTGTCCCTAAGTACACAGAAAAAAACCAAACAAACTCAGCAGGATTACATGTATATTTACATTTACAGCATTTAGCAGACGCGCTCATCCAGAACGACTTACAAAAGTGATTTGTCATTTACTCATAGAATATATCCAAGTTCAGTATAGTAGGTTAGAATTAAACATACCATTGAACTAGAATACTGTGGAATACAGGGATAAATGCTGATACCTAGAAGTGCAAAATACATAAGGTCTATCTTAAACAACGATAAGTGATATAAACAATAAGTGCTAGTTTGTATATTTACCCCTAACTAAGCATTTCCTTCTAGCACTAAGTGTTTTCTGCAACTTTACTGTTAATGAAAGTGACTTTAATCCATTGTTTAGGCTACATACTCATCAGTTCCTGGTTCTCACAAAATATGCCTTTAATTGTATTGGAAGCTACATGGTCAGTGTAGTATGACTAAGATGTTAAGTCTCATTTCCTCCCTAGATTGGTGAATTGTCAAGAAGGAAGTGCTTGGGAGGTCTAATGATTTCCAGGGTTACGTTCTCAGGAGTGTTAGCTCCTGGTAGGGTCTCCCATGGCAACCAGGTCTGAGGTGGCGACTAGACAAACACAAGCCATTAACACCCTTATGATCAAAAGTATGAGAAGTATGAGAGGATCAGCCCAAAGAGACAATGTGGGGGGCTGTGCAGTGCCCGGGCAGTGAAACAGATGATCTCTTAAAGGTTAAATCCCTTAAAGGTCTTAGTCCTGCTCATCCCACATGCTGATGTGTGAGTGAAACAGTGCATAGGTGTAGAGACCTGGACTTGGCGAGATGCAGGCCTATCCTCGCAGTCTGGTGCTATTCTGTTACTAGAGGACCTGAACACGCTTCTCCAACAGTACGTTCTTCTGGGCCTGATGACAACGCACACACACATGAACACGCACACACTCGGGCACACAAACAGACATACAGATACTGTTTAATTTCTTCACATCTGTAGATACACTAGCATAAGTTGATATATACGTTTATGAGTTGATATACGTTGATTATGAGCTGATTTCAACTTGACACGTACAGAGTATATAATATACATAGAGAGTGCATAGTTTTACCAGATTGAGTGCTACAGATTCTTGTAATGAAAGGTGACAAACCCAGCCATATGAAGAAAACAAGTACAGGGTTAATCCCTTAAAGGTTTAAAGAAGTCTGCCTTAAAGGTCTTAGTCCTGCTCATACCACATGCTGATGTGTGAGTGAAACAGTGCAGAGGTGTAGAGACCTGGACTTGGCGACATGCAGGTCTTTCCTTGCAATTAATGCTACATTCTGCTGCAGGAGAACCAGAACATGCTACTCCACACACAAACAGACACACACACACACACACACACACACACACACACACACAGTTGCGCAAATATACACAGATACACATTCTGTTTAATTTCTTCACATCTGCAGACTAGAGTAAGCTGAGGGTATAGTGTTAAACCAGGTACTACATAAACAGTATATAGTATATATACAGAGGGTATAGTGTTAAACCAGGTAGTACATACAGAGTGTATAGTATATATACAGAGTATATAGTTTTACCAGATGATCATGCTGATCTTTGATCTCCTGGTTCTTCATCTCCAGCGCCACTTTCAGGCTCATAATGTCCTCCTCTATGGGCTGGTATAACACACACATTCGCACATGCACACGTGTACGCACGCACGCACACACCCACACACACGCGCACAAACACACACGCACACACGAATCATTACTACAGCCAGTACAATGGAAAGGTGGGAATGTGTACTGAATGTGTACTGTACTGCTGAATGTGTATATTAGTATCACTTTTATTGGAGCCTAAAGGCTAACATTCATTATTAGTTATGTTAGTATTATTGCATTTCCATAGTACTTACTCTTGATGGACCTGTTATGCTCCTCCTCCTCCTGCTGTTTCTGCAGGAGCTCTGTCTCCTCCTGCTGCTCGTGTTTCAGCATCTCCTGAAGAACCTGGAGCTCCTTCTGCTTCTGCAACCTCAACTCCTTCAGCTGCTCCAACAAACTGTTCTCCAACTCCTCCTTCTCACACCACAAACACTCCAATCGGGCCACAGGCCCCACTACTGACACAGAACCACACACACACACACACACACAGACAAACAGAAAGAGAGACAGACATATGAAATTAGAAAGCGATATAGGGTAAAAATAGATTGATGTTATTCAGGGACCTCATTTATAAAGCTTTGTGGATTCCAAAGTGAAAGTGTGTATTCTGCACAAATAACAGGAAATGGCATATATTCCCCAAAAAATTTGATTTCTAAAGACTCGAGTATGAATTATTGGGAGATAGAGGCGACAATGCAGCGCTAAAGACAAAAAAGGAATTTTAACCGCAGTTATGAGTGGCAGCACCAGCAACCGCAGGCGTGAGTGGCATTATATTTACATTTACCCTCCACATCCTTTGTGTCTGTATATTCGTCCTCGATGCGTCCAGTACACCATCTCCAGAAACGCCTCATTTTTTCTGTCCTCTTCAGTGTCTTTCTACAGACTGATCTGTAAAGGTGTTCATGGGATTCCCCTCACATGTGACATCAGGCCGCAGGACATATGGGGTTCTAAAGTTCCAAGAGTGTAGATGAGTTGTTTTTCTTTGAATTTCCTAATTTCATTGCTGCCATAGCAACAACTGGCAAT
This sequence comes from Electrophorus electricus, assembly GCF_041902795.1. Taxonomy (NCBI): domain Eukaryota; kingdom Metazoa; phylum Chordata; class Actinopteri; order Gymnotiformes; family Gymnotidae; genus Electrophorus; species Electrophorus electricus. The sequence continues at coordinate 115,557 of NW_027658418.1, forward strand.
GCAAACAGACGTGTCATTAATGCAGTGACTCTACCTCAACCTGGATTGATTAACCATGTACGGCTCACCGGAGACTGTGATACATATAACATCCCCAAGTGTACTTCATTCTGAGCAAAATCTAACTAGCCTCATTACTGCTGAACTATGAGGGGCCATTTAGGGACAAATCAGGGAAACACTACTTGTACATACATATGAAACATTTTCACATAAATAGCCTACTACTTACATTTGTGTATAATAATTTAAACTTGCATATACACGCACTTGCCCACTCAATCCCTGGTGCGTAAACATAGAGTTGCACTATGCTTATGTTGGTATGGGGGTGTCTGTGTGTATATAACAATTTTCTGTGCGCCCGGAAGTCATTTCATTGTAACTTCAAGGCAGATATTTAACATGTGTACAGTGCGTATAATAGACAGAGGAAGACTGTTGAACTATTAATATTAGGACAGTTATTGACATTTGTGTAATAAGTAGTGCTTCTCTTAATGACAAATGTAACTGTTTTCCCAGATAGAATTGTGTGCTTTCTATTGTTTGGAGGAACTTTTTCTTCTCATTTAGAAATATGTTCACTAAGTGCTCAGATTGTCTTATTATTTATTATGCTCAGTCTCAGCATTTTTGGCAGATTTCACCACGTTATTACGAACGTGGATACGTTATCTTATAATTATAAGCAGTGTGAGATGTGAAGCTAAGCGAATCACATGTGCAGAATTTCTAACAATAGCCTGTTTTGTATAGCCTGGCTAACTGACCAATCAGTGAAATTAAATGTGGTTCCTGAGCTTGTTGCAGCTGGGTCGATTTAATTTGATTTAATTGAGTTTAATTTTAAACTCAGCTGCATGCCATTAGACACAAGTTAATCTGAGCATTTTTTTTTTTTGTTCTACCTGCAAGCTAACGCCGACTTAACCTAGCCATGCTTTACAGTTATCTTGAAATAATTGAGGTTGAGGTTCATCGCTAGAGGGTGGTGTTCACTTTTTTCTATTTTCTTTTTGTATTATTGATCAGTGTGTGTGTGTGTGTGTGTGTGTGTGTGTGTGTGTGTGTGTGTGTGTGTGTGTGTGTGTGTGTGTGTGTGTGTGTGTGTGTGTTATACCAGCCCATAGAGGAGGACATTATGAGCCTGAAAGTGGCACTGGAGATGAAGAACCAGGAGATCAAAGATCACCACGATCATCTGGTAAAACTATATACTCTGTATGTAGTACCTGGTTTAACACTATACCCTCAGCTTACTCTAGTCTGCAGATTTAAAGAAATTAAACAGAATGTGTGTCTGTATATTTGTGCCCCTGTGTGTCTGTGTGTGTGTGGAGTAGCATGTTCTGGTTCTCCTGCAGCAGAATGCAGCACTAATTGCAAGGAAAGACCTGCATGTCGCCAAGTCCAGGTCTCTACACCTCTGCACTGTTTCACTCACACATCAGCATGTGGTATGAGCAGGACTAAGACCTTTAAGGCAGACTTCTTTAAACCTTTAAGGGATTAACCCTGTACTTGTTTTCTTCATATGGCTGGGTTTGTCACCTTTCATTACAAGAATCTGTAGCACTCAATCTGGTAAAACTATGCACTCTCTATGTATATTATATACTCTGTACGTGTCAAGTTGAAATCAGCTCATAATCAAACTCATAAACGTATATATCAACTTATGCTAGTGTATCTACAGATGTGAAGAAATTAAATAGTATCTGTATGTCTGTATTTGTGCCCGTGTGTGTGTGTGTGCGTGTGCATGTGTGTGTGCATTGTCATCAGGCCCAGAAGAACGTACTGTTGGAGAAGCGTGTTCAGGTTCTCTAGCAACAGAATAGCACCAGACTGCGAGGATAGGCCTGCATCTCGCCAAGTCGAGGTCTCTACACCTATGCACTGTTTCACTCACACATCAGCATGTGGGATGAGCAGGACTAAGACCTTTAAGGGATTTAAGCTTCAAGAGATAATTTGTTCAGAACATCCTAAAATTTTTTAGGAAAGTTCTTAAGGGCTATGGTAGTGTTATTCAAATGAGTTCATGAAAGTTTGTAAGGGTTACATTAGGGTTGATTGAAAGAGATCATTCCAAATGACCTCTATAAGGCTTCATATAATAAGCGCTTTTAACCTCACAGATGTACTATATCTGTAGCCTTTAACAGCAGGCTAAGCTTCACACCACGTCTCTTCTGCCCTCAGGCGGTTGGCAGATGAGATGCCTAAACTGCAGGAGTACCTGGAGAAAGAGGACATTGAAAAGAAGCTTCTGAGCCAAACAATGAGGAGCTGCTCTGTAAGTAAAATGTAAATATCTGTATAATATGTAAATAAAAGGAAGATGTGGTTGTATAGTGTAGTCGTTTGATTATAAATAATCTTATAATAATCTTATCTACAAATTCTGCAGGAGTACCTGGAGAAAGAGGACATCAAAAAGAAGCTTCTGAGCTGAACCAATGAGGAGCTGCTCTGTAAATAAAATATCTGTATAATATGTAAATAAAAGGAAGATGTGGTTGTATAATGTAGTCGTTTGATTATAAATAATCTCATAATAATCTTATCCACAAATTCTTACACATTTACATAGTAACATTCACTCATTTGCTCAAATTCCATATCATACATAGAAAACGTCCACCTCATCTATTTTAAAGTTTTTTCCTGATCAATAATACAAAAAGAAAAGAAAAAAAGTGAACAGCACCCTCTAGCGATGAAACTCAATTATTTCAAGCTAACTGTAAAACATGGCTAGGTTAAGTCGGCGTTAGCTTGCAGCTAGAACAACAACAAAAAAAGCTCAGATTAACTTGTGTCTCATGGCACGCAGCTGAGTTTAAAATTAAACACAATGAAACCAAATTAAATTGAGCCAGCTGCAACAAGCTCAGCAACCACATTTAATTTCACTGATTGGTCAGTTAGCCAGGCTATACAAAACAGGCTATTGTTAGAAATTCTGCACATGTGATTCGCTTAGCTTCACATCTCACACTGCTTATAATGATAAGATAACGTATCCACGTTCGTAATAACGTGGTGAAATCTGCCAAAAATGCTGAGACTGAGCATAATAAATAATAAGACAATCTGAGCACTTAGTGAACATATTTCTAAATGAGAAGAAAAAGTTCTTCCAAACAATATAAAGCACACAATTCTATATGGGAAAACAGTTACATTTGTCATTAAGAGAAGCACTACTTATTACACAAATGTCAATAACTGTCCTAATATTAATAGTTCAACAGTCTTCCTCTGTCTATTATACGCACTGTACACATGTTAAATATTTGCCTTGAAGTTACAATGAAATGACTTCCGGGCGCACAGAAAATTGTTATATACACACAGACACCCCCATACCAACATAAGCATAGTGCAACTCTATGTTTACGCAACAGGGAATGAGTGGGCAAGTGTGTGTATATGCAAGTTTAAATTATTCTACACAAATGTAAGTAGTAGGCTATTTATGTGAAAATGTTTCATATGTATGTACAAGTAGTGTTTCCCTGAATTGTCCCTAAATGGCCCCTCATAGTTCAGCAGTAATGAGGCTAGTTAGATTTTGCTCAGAATGAAGTACACTTTGGGATGTTATATGTATCACAGTCTCCGGTGAGCCGTACATGGTTAATCAATCCAGGTTGAGGTAGAGTCACTGCATTAATGACACATCTGTTTGCATTGCCAGTTGTTGCTATGGCAGCAATGAAATTAGGAAATTCAAAGAAAAACAACTCATCTACACTCTTGGAACTTTAGAACCCCATATGTCCTGTGGCCTGATGTCACATGTGAGGGGAATCCCATGAACACCTTTACAGATCAGTCTGTGGAAAGACACTGAAGAGGACAGAGAAAAAATAAGGCGTTTCTGGAGATGGTGTACTGGACGCATCGAGGACGAATACACAGGCACAAAGGATGTGGAGGGTAAATGTAAATATAATACCGCTCACACCTGCGGTTGCTGGTGCTGCCACTCATAACTGCGGTTAAAATTCCTTTTTTGTCTTTAGCGTTGCATTGTCGCCTCTATCTCCCAATAATTCATACTCGAGGCTTTAGAAATCTAATTTTTTGGGGGGTATATGCCATTTCCTGTTATTTGTGCAGAATACACACACTTTCACTTTGGAATCCGCAAAGATTTATAAATGAGGTCCCTGAATAACATCAATCTATTTCTACACTATATCACTTTCTAATTTCATATGTCTGTCTCTATTTCTGTTTGTCTCTCTGTATGTGTGTGTGTGTGTGGTTCTGTGTCAGTAGTGGGGCCTGTGGCCCGATTGGAGTGTTTGCGGCGTGAGAAGGAGGAGTTGGAGAACAGTTTGTTGGAGCAGCTGAAGGAGTTGAGGTTGCAGAAGCAGAAGGAGCTCCAGGTTGTACTGACATTGTACTGACAACTGTTGTAAAAAGCGCTATACAAATAAATTTTGATTTTGATTTGATTGACTTAGTTGAAGTGATATGGAAGTTGACAGGAAAGAGGATAAGCTATTGCACCACTAAACTATTTTCTGTAAAGAGAACCATGTTTACATGTGGAGTGACACAGAAGTAAGTGGCATATTTACTGATAGCATATGAGAATACTTCAGTGTAGTAGCCCAGTGATAACCAGTCAGAAGAGAATCTGCCACACTGAAGTGTCGTTAGAAGAACTTCAGGTAAAGCCAACATGTTAGAGCTAAAAAAATGAAATACATGTGTTTTGAAAGCCAGTTCTGAGCAAAGCAGTAAGGGTACAACCTGTACTGTCTTGCCTAACATGTCTCTACCACACACACACACACACACAAAAAAAAAAAAAAAAAAGATTAATTATTAGAAAATTATTGTAATTATGGGCACAGGAAAATTCAAAAGGCTAAAACCCAGAGAAGTCACCACTGCACTGGCACACTCATGTCCATGTCCAGAATTAAGCTTCCAGCAAGACAGTAAAGGGGACTTTACACAGAAAAAAAGTAATATTGTCTGAAATTAAGTGCGACAATAGACAGCAGTGGTGGGTGTTATAACATAAAATGTCTCACCAACAGCAGCTGACACAACTAGTGTGTGCAATATTTTAATTTATTACCTCGTTATATGGGGGACATTTTGAGCATATCTGAATATCTGGGGGTAATGTGTCTCTCACAATATAGACTGTGCCTATAGTCTAACATTAGTTTCTTTGCTATAATACGCTCGCCGTGATAGCAGCTAATTAGCGTGCAGACTCGCCCCCATTAAACGAGCCACAAAAACCAGCTAGCTAGCAAGCTAAAGAGTAAACCTAGCTAGCTAGTTCTGCTTCATACTGGCTCATTTGACATACGAGTTTATCTTTCGCTCATAATGCATTAATGACATTTACCATCTCCAGTTAACAATTTACTTCAGGTTTTGGTCTTTTTACACAGGTTTTTACCATAGCGTTTGTGTACTCAGTTTCGTCGAATAGTTAGCTAGCTAACCTAGTGCCTGTGTGTGTGATAGGTAGGACAATTCTTGATTTCTTCGATATCAAAGGTAGACCTAAAATTCTTCTTTATGTCTTTCTGTGTGCATCTATGTACGTTTGTATGTTTGTATGTATCTATCTCTCTATAGGTATGTATTGTTATGTATGTATCTGTGTATCCACCTACAGGTATGTATCGGTAAGTATGTATCTATGTATTTATCTATCTGCACGTATGTATCGGTAGGTATGTATCTATCTATCTCTCTTTAGGTATGTATAGTTGTTTATGTATCTGTCTATACATCTATAGGTACGTATCGGTAGGTATGTATCTATCTATCTGTCTATAGGTATGTATAGTTCTGTATATATCTGTCTGTCCATCTGCAGGTATGTATCTATGTATTTATCTATCTGCACGTATGTATCGGTAGGTATGTATCTATATATCTCTCTGTAGGTATGTATAGTTATGTATGTATCCGCAGGTACGTATAGATAGACAGTGAGGGAAGCACATTGTAGGTATGTGACCTACAACCTTCACCTGTCTGTCTTTAAGTGGGTTTCTCCTAAGGCTGGATTTTAAGGCCCTGTTTTGGGTCTACACTGAACACCATCAGTCCATCCAATAGTCCATCATTTTAGCCATTCATCTACCCACCTCTGCCCTGAAGTCATTCCCCTCAGTCCTAGCTTAGCTAGGTCCTCCCTCCTTGTTTGATCAATCTCCCTCTCTTTTTCTATCTAGCTCTTTGTTTTTTCACATTGCACAAGAAACGTTTGTGCGCAATTAGACACACGCACGCACGCACGCACAAACATTCACGCACACACACTTGTGCTCACGCGCACACACTCGCGCACACATGCACATGTGTACACACACACACATATGCTGTACTGGCTCTGTAGTCTAACTCAGAGCATTTTAAATTGAAAAAATTCCATTGAGATTAAGATGCAAAACCACATCTTTAATTTGAGAAATTAACATCAATAATGGATGAACTATACAGTAATAACTGCTCAGTTTGTTCTGAATCCTCTTATTTAAAGGGACCATGAGTAACTGGCCCCATGTCTGCTTGTTTCTCAGCTAGCTGTTTGTCATTACGTTATTAGATCCTGCACTAGAGAGCTAGCAAAGGTCTAGAACAAACCCATTTAATACACAAAAAGGTCTGGAGTAAATGCCTTCACGTCACTTAGAGTGTGGCCTCCTTACAGACTGTCTCGTAGGTGTAGTGATGGATGGAGAGAGAGTACCAAACTCCCTCTCATTAACTGTAAACCTGGAATATATTTATGATGGCCAGTAACCTGAATTTCCAACACCCTAGACAATGCAGACTCAGTACGGTATGCTGCCTTCTCTATTCAATTGCCGTTAAGGGTTCTTATTGATGGGTTGGGATTATAGAATTATGGTGTATTAACAGATTATTGCTTCTGTGTGCTTTGGATGGCATGCCCAAATCCACCTGAATATGTCAAAGCCAATCCAGGTGGTGTTTATATGAGTAAGGTTTATATGAGTAATCTTCATCACTGCCCACTGGTTCTCTGGCAGCTCCAAGCGCAGACATGACGAGCGTGAAGAAGTGGGCGCCTTCGCCTCTCCGGGTCCTACACCTGTCCGCCAGGCTCTTCTCACACCCACGCGCTTCCAGTCAGTGGGGGCGGCCTCCCACGACCCCCGCCCACAGCACTTCTCGCGGACGTGCAATGCTGTGCACTTCCTGTGTCAAATGTATGGGTTCGGCGTGCCATTCTACAACGTGCGCTATCATACCAACACCAATGGCTTACTCTGTGTCAACTACAGCGTGCTGGTACCAGGGTTATCCGAACCGTTCTGCGGTGCTGCCGAAGTTCTCCCCTGCCCCAACAACAACAACATGGAGGAGGAGGAGGCCCACCACACCGCTGCCGAACAGGTCCTCAAGGCCATGGGTCATGCCTAGAGTTACTGCTGTTACTTTTCAATTTGAATAAGCTTGGTTCATTTTGTTGTTTGAATTCTCATATTTACCGATGTTTTATGTTTTATGTTATGTTTTTTCTTAAGTTGTATAATGTTTTAATTATGCAGTAAGAGTTTCCAGTTTGTAAATGCTTTTTGTGGTTTTTGCATGTAGATGAGTTCACAATTTTGACTGTGTTGCACATTAAAAAAGAAAGTTGTTGGATACATGTCTCCCTCTTTTCCCACAGATATTAAAAATGTTTTCATTGACTGGGGGGGGGGGGGGGGGGGAGCTTTACACCTGTCAAAGCGTAATGCAAGTGTCCTAATGTGAGCTCGGGCAGGACAGAAACCTCCCATGGAGCAGAACAGCAAAAGCTTGTTTAATTTTCATTTTCAGTACGTATACAGACCGTGAAAATGGGGCTTCTGGCTTTTTGGGTTTTAAGCAGGAAGTGTCAGAAAAGTTACCACAGGGATAACTGACTTGTGGCGGCCAAGCGTTCATAGCGACGTCGCTTTTTGATCCTTCGATGTCGGCTCTTCCCATGATTGTGAAGCAGAATTCACCAAGCGTTGGGTTGTTCACTCACTAACGGAACGAGAGGTGGGTTTAGACCGTCATGAGACAGGTTAGTTTTACCCTACTGATGATGTGGTGTTGCAACAGTAATCCTGCTCAGTATGAGAGGAACCGCAGGTTCAGACATTTGGTGCGTGTGGGATTATGACTGAAGGCTTCCAAATCAGAATCCTCCCGGACCCCAGTGAGCAAAGACACGTGTGAACGGACCAGGGATTCAGCTGCAAAGCATTTTTGTGGAGAACCTGGTGCTAATTGACCTTAAATTACCTGATTCTGGGCCAGGTTCTTGTGAGTGGCAGAGCAGCTACGTTGCTGCGATCCATTGAAAATTATCCCTTGATCCAATCTAAGAGATTTAGCCCGAGGATGGGGGCTTAAGTGTGGTCCCTAAAGGGTCGGCTGGTGCGCTGCATTCCTGGAGGTCTGGAGCTCCGGAATGTAGCGTGGGACATGGTGAGGAGTGTGTCCAGGTGAGTATGTGCTGTGCTGGGCATGAGTGATGGAGCGTAGTGCCCTGGAGGTATGGATGTTCCATAAGGGGAAATGATGTGGAGTGTGTCCAGGTGAGGATGCACTTAGTCGAAGCTTTCTCTCTCCTCCTGCCGTATACTCCCCAACTCGTTGCAGTGCCGACGTAGAGCATGTGGCCGCACGTTTGCTTGCAGCGTCCAGTATTAGTATATCCTATACACACAAACCCCATTCAACCGCCCAGCACGGCTGTCAGAGGGGGTGTGTGACTGTCAATCTACAACAGGTGGTAGTAACACTGAAAGAACTTTTTTAAAGCCAGAATTTACCGAATTTATTTTTTCACATTACATTCTATATTACATAAAGTCATTTACTTCAGATCTCAAGGCAGAGCTGTATGGCAAATAGTAAATTGTTAATACAGATTTTTTTTTGTATTATTAATAGGTTAATAATATTAGTTTATTCGATCAAGTAGGCTAACGCTGGGTATTGTTAACACCATCAACTACAATGTGTTTATTTCCTTACCTTTATTTACATTCTGAGTGTAAAATCTCATATTTACGTAAACATTCACATAAAAGATTCACAATCTTTTCATCATGACTGGGCATACAGAGAAACCGCTTTCCCAATGCGTCAGTCCGGCGGGATCCCAGAGTTTAGAGAATGACCCCTTCAGTGCACTGGTAGCCTTTACCAGAGCTGAGCTCAAGACCTGCACCACTGGGTTGAGCTCCGGTCCCGGTGACCAGAACAATTTAATCAAATGTGTTGTGTTTTTTGTTCCTCTCCAAGATGTTTCAGACGCGGATATTCAGATTTGAGTCTGAGCAAGTTGAGAAACCCACTATGAGGGTTTCTGGGCGCTCTGGAGGAGCATTCAGAAGTACTTGTGACTAGAGAAACACAGCCAATCACATAAACAAGAAATAATGTCAGTAATGTTTGCGGCAGGTGTTTCAAATGTGCCCAGACTCATATTCAAAAATATCCATGTTTCAAAAGTTTGAAGGAGGCCATGACACTAACAGTCTGGTGGAAATTCCACAAGATATCAAACTCCACACTCACACAAACTAGTCAAATATTAAACTTTACCTCTTGGATAGAAAAAGGCATTACACACCTTAAACATATTTATCATAAGACTTCTTTCATGTCACGCCCACAACTAGCCCCAAAATATGGTATAGAAAGCCCCAGTTCCTACAATACCATCAGCTAAGATCACCTATGTGTTCAAAAATCAATTCCGATACCTACATCCATATCAGATTTTATAAACAAACATTCTTAATACAAAAAACCTATTATCTAAGATATACAAAATAATAGTGAAATCAAATCTCACAGTTACTCTCCCATCGAGACAATGGGAGGAAGATTTATTACTAGCCCCCGATGCCACAGTTTGGATTAAAATGTGTAATAATAATTACCACATGACAGCAACACTAACCCACAATGCATTCAGTACAAAATAATACAGAGTACATTATACTACACATTGGATGTTTAAAATTGGTTTCACAAGCTCAGCAATCTGTACATATTTTACTCAAAACACAGCTGACGATTACATTCACGCCACGTGGCAGAGCACACCTATCAAGCAATTTTGGCAAGTCATCATCACCAACATATCCCATGCTTTAAATAACCATATCCATCCAACACCATCTTTATTTCTCCTAGGAGATATATCATCAACCAATATGACAGGATACTATGTATAACATTATTATATTAATATAATAAAAATATTATTGCAAAAAAACAACAAACAAAAAAAACATACTCATGAACTGGAAAACAAAAAATAATATTAGTGTCACCCATTAGAAAAATCTATTGATAGACTATGTATCAATAGAATAATTCTATTAATTATTAATCAATAACAGAACCAATCATCTAGACTGGACACCATTGATAAAATCCATACAGAGCCAATCCATAAACGATAAATATCACACTCTAATACGTGTACATATACAATCCAACATACATGTACTCGCACATAACCATATATATATATATATATATATATATATATATATATATATATATATATATATATATATATATATATATATATATATATATATACATACATACATACATACATACATACATACATAAACACACACACACACACACACACACACACATCATTCCTGTAATGGTGCAGATGGCGAATACTTAAAAATATTCTATATACATTTTGCGTTTTTCTGTTCATCTGTTTGTCTTTTTTTTATAATAAAGCTCTAAAGGTCCTCTGATGAGGGGTAATAAATTAATATATTTATTTCTCCAGATTTCTAACTCTGAGAGAAAAAAAATGTCCTTTTACAAATTGCACCTCGTTGTGGACCTCGGCTAGGTTTACATTCCAGGTGATTATTTTAGAATTCAAGGAGTTGGAAGAATTAATTAGGAAAAAAGAAGTTATCAGAGCAATAGAGGAATGAAACCCACGCAAGAATCCTAGAGCCGATGGTTTACCTGCTGAATTTCATAAGGTGTGCGTTAGTGAAATTGCTGATCTTCTAGCTGATGTTTTTAATGAAGCATTAGATGGGGGGCAATTGCATGATTCATTTTATCATAGTGTGATATCATTAATATATAAAAAAAGGAGATCCTTGTAAGTTGGATAATTGGAGACAGGTCAGCCTATTAAACTTGGAGTACAAAATTTGTGCAAAAATAATTGTTAATAGGATGTCAGTAATATTGACTGATATCATAGAGTTGGAACAGATATGTGCGATAAGAGTAAGATACATGGGGGATAGTTTAGGAGTAATAAGGAGTTTGGTTATTGAAGGGTCTGAGAGGGATTTTTATATAATAGGACTGGATCAGAAAAAGGCCTTTGATTATATTTCTAGAGACTACTTATGGTGTAGATTGGAACATTATGGATTTCCAGAGAGGTTTGTAAATATGATTAAATTATTGTATAGTAAATCAAAAGTCCAAATTAATGTTAATGGTGTGTTAACCTAAGATTTTGAAATACATAGAGGGGTTAAACAAGGATGCCCATTGAGTGCTGCATTATATGTCATCGCTATTAGCCCACTATTATATAAAATTAAAAATGATCAGCAATTACAAGGTGTTCACATGTTAGGTATGGAAAGATGGAAAATATCTGCGTACGCAGATGATGTGACGCCTTATGTCAAGAATCAAAATGAGTTTCATATAGTTAAGAGGCACTTTGAAATGTATGAAGTTGTGGCTGGAGCAAAATTAAATGAAAGTAAAAGTGAAGGGGTATGGATAGGAGACGGGCAACCTGTACCAATAGATGTAGAAATAAAAACTGAAATTAAAATATTAGGTTTGATGGTAGTAAATGGTAGATGTAGCGAACGGAATTGGGAGAAAAAGGAGTGTGAAATTAAACTAGAATTGGGAAAATGGAGGGTGTCAAACTATAAGACTAGAATACAGGAGGTTAAGACCTTTATTTTTTCGAAATTGTTGTTTTTGGCTACGGTTTTCCCTCCGGATGAGAAATGTATTAAGAGGTTGAATAAAATGTGTGTTCGTTTTATTTGGGGAAATAACAGAGAAGTGACAAAAAGGGAAATTATGTACAAGTCAAAAGATAAAGGCGGATTAGGGGGAGTTGAGTTAGCTCAGAAATTAGAAAATGCCTTTTGCAAAAATGTAATGAAAGCTATATTTCAGAAAGCAATTTGGGTAGGAGATGTAAATCAGTGGAAAGAAAAGAGGTAAGTCAAGGAAACATGCTCCTTATTTTAAATTACTATATGGAGATTTTTTGTTTAAATATAGGCAGCTTAATATTGATTGGAATAAGTCCCCAAATAAAATGATATATAAAACAATACAAGACTGTGATTTTGGGGGAATGTCAATTATAAGGGTCTGACAGTGACAGAATGTGAAACCTATGTTAAAAATGTACAGTCTAAAAGTATCTTGGAAAATGTTCGAGATACTGCATGGCTTATATCTGTTGGAAGATTGCCTGTACGATGTAAAATTGCATAGCTGATGAAATGATAGAACATATATTACTGCAGTGCACAAGGACTATTGAAATTTGGGAGAAAATGAGAGGTATTGGGTTTAAATGGGATCGTAACAGGAAAAGTATTATGTATGGAGTGTTTAATGAGAATTTGACTGAGAATGTGAAGGACCTTTGTTGGATGATTGTTTGTGTGCCAAATTCGAAGATTTGGAAAACACGATGTAAGATGATTATTGAGCAATGTATAATACCTGCAGAAATAGTTTTTAAACAGATTGTGTGTGAGTTAAAAAGGTTGAAGACGTTTGATATGAGAGGAAAAATTCCCTGGACTCTTTTGGACATATAAATGGATGTATACCTAATTTACAGATGTAAATTGTATTGTTAATTATTAATGTATAGAGTGAAGGTAGTCTGTGTCCTCTGGTAGATATTGTTTGTGAGGTTTTTGTGATGGAGTGTTTGTATTGAATTGAATTGAATTTTCTTAATAAAGTCAATTTAAAAATGGAGAAAGGCGGTCCTAGAAACATTATTTATTTACATGAGCTTTGAACGAGAGAGTGGGATCCATAACTCCAAGATCTTTAACCGTTAGATAAGATGTGATTGGGAGACCATTGAGGTTCATTGAGTAATTAGACAGTGGGGACCTAGCTAACTCTGGGCCTAATAGAAACACCTCTGAATGTCTCCGAATGTTAGAAATTAATTAAAAATACTAATGTCAATGTATTTACCACACATGCATTTAGGACATGTAATTTTTTCAATTATGCTTGCTACAGAATTAACAGTCAAACGTTCAGTGACTTTGCATGCAGAGTTGTAACTCTGCTTATTACTAGAACTGTGGCTAGAATCAAAATCAACGCTAGTGTCGTTCCTAAAGCCATTAGACTCCTGAACTCTGGCTAACTCCAATTCCAATTCAGATTCCAAAATGGGCACTTTTATACATGCTTATAGACAGTCACACACACACACACACACACACACACACACACACACACACACACACACACACACACACATACATACGTACATACATATCTATACACACACTCACACATTGTTTTGCATTGGACTAGTGCTGTACTAAACCAGCACTGTACTCTGAACTGTTCTGGCTGCTACCGGTGACTGCTATGTTCAGGGTAGCATATCACTGATTGCTATGCACAACTCGCTTTACATATGCCCAGTACTGTGTACTGTACTAAATTGCACTGTCTACTCATTTTGTATTTTGTATTTGTCCTGTCCTGTCCTGTATTTATTATTGTTTATTTAATGTTTATTTAATGACATTTTGCAGTATATTGGACTGTTTGCACTTGTGTAGCATGTTGTCTGTTGCACTGTTGTTTTTATGTTGCACCATGGTCCTGGAGGAACATTGTCTTGTTTTTTTTGTGTACTTGTATATAGCTGAAATGACAATAAAACCTCTTGAACTTGAACTTTTTAACAAAATGTTTAATTAATAAAATATTTTATTGTTTAATCCTTTAATGAACCATCTTGTTCTTCAGGTCAGTGAAGACCTGCCAAAAATACTGCGGGTCATTGTTAATCTGCAGCATCTTGCCACTCATGCGGTTAGCAATGTCCAGGGATCGGGCCCAGAAGGCCCCTTTGTTTTCCTCCACCAGGAAAGCTTTGGCTGGGTAGCTGATCTCCTCACACATGTAGGAGCAAGACACATACAAGCATGTGAGCAGCACGGCCTGCAACTCCTCCTTGGTGGCCACCTCAGCTGAAATGATGTCACGGCACAGCATGTAGAGAAAGACCATGGTGCTTGGAATGAGGAAGCTTTGCTCCTGCCATTCTGTCAGTGTCACGTAGCGGTCCACAATGCGCAGCCACTGCACAGGCTCGTCAGCAGTCAGGTCCTTCAGCAGGCAGCAACGCCGGCACAAGAACACACCCAAGCATGTGAGCAGCTCGTTGGTGGAGGACTGCATGAGCAGTCTAGGCATGCTTTCAGTGCTGGCCTGGCCCAGCCTTTCAGGCTTACTCGCAGTGGGGGACTGGGTTAAAGAAACATCACAAAAGACAGTTCACAACTGAAACAGTGGGCTCCATTTAAACTAAACCCAAAATTATCACAGTGATTCCAGACTAGATCTTTTTTTTGGTACAATCAAAAAGAATTGTGGTACAGCATTAAACAGATTTAGCCCCAGTATTTATAAATTGCTTCTTTGACACACTTACCATCGCTCGACCCAAGATAAATAGATGGTGTCCTGATAATGGAGGAAGACCCATGGATGGTGTCATCTGAACTGACTGACAGGTAACTTTTTTCTCACCATTGTAAGCAGTCTACAGTGCTTCAATCTCCTATGAAAATGAAAACAAGGAGTTAACCAGGATCTCACAAGTGCACAAAGCCATTCTTTTAAAACATAACATGAAAGTGCTAGCTAGCTGCAATGATAGTGTGTGTGTGTGTGTGTGTGTGTGTGTGTGTGTGTGTGTTTGAGAGAGAGTGAGTAATATATCCACTTTACCCTAAGCTGATGCAGGTTTTTCATCAGTCCCTCCATTCTTTGAAAGATTCCATCCACATTTTTTATCATGCGCTGCCGTATGCTTGCTCGTGATTGGCAGGGCCTTGTTTCATGCCTCAGCATCTCCAGGTGTGAACGGCCTTTTGGTGACTGGCAAGGCATCTCCTGCCCTTCTTGCTGTGAGGACAATGATGTCACTTTCTGCTTCTGACTGGCAGCCTCTAAAGGATCCAAGGATCCAAGGATCAACAGTCTTAGTGTCCTGACTGGCAGAACACAAAGGGTGCAAAAAAGTTGGTAAATATCTGAGCCTGCTAAAATTCTATTTATAAAAACACCACCACCACCACCAGAAATATACTGTTTAACTATCATAGTGCAACAATGACTGTGTAACGGAGTGTAACAAATTCTTACCATCTTGAAGAGCAGCATCAGCCACTTTAGCTTGTCCTCCCACATAACCCTGCCCACCAGTATGCATGTAGGCTTCTGATTGGTCAGTTGGGATAGTAGGTGTGAGAACATTTTCATCATCACTCTGTGAATCTCTCTCTATCGAACCAGACTCTTCTGATAGGGAGCCATCTAGGGACCAAAGGCATCAGCCATAAGTACCACAGAGAGCAAATCCTATGACATTGTATACAAACAAAAACAAACATGGGCTTACCTAGACGACCGACTTGATTACCATGCAACCGTAGAACCGCAGACCTAGAGGAGATGTCAGGAGTCCAATCATTGTAAGTGCATCTTTGAAATTCTGCCTTCTCTTAACAGCATTACAGCAGCATTAGAAAACTTTCAAAATCCTGAGTACTTACGGAGCTGTTGATCCTTGCTCGGTGGCTTCAATGCCTCCAGAGGCCGAGGAGATGGTCTTTTCTAACAGGTTCTTCCATCTGTGGAAACATCGCTAAAGCCATCAGGTCCCAATTTCTACAACAGCACAATGTTGTTAAAATCATCTGAACATATGGGCATAGTATTCAAAGAAATACTTGCCATATTTCTGAGCTGATTTTGCGGGAAATTCAAATGGTTATCCATTCATGCACAATATCTACTTCACATAAGGCTTGGTTTCTATACTTCTGGGTGCCTGGTTTGTCATTTAAACCATAAATGGCCCGACACCATAAATGTAATCACAATACAGACACAGCAGTGCTGACTGGTTGACCTTGATGACAAGATGGTGGGTCAGAGAGAGGAAAAAAAACAAACTCACGTGTTTTTCTCAGAGGAAGTCCCAGCCACCAGCTCGTATATCTGTCTCTCTGATGTACTGATCACATACAAGGCCTTGTTATCTGATAGAGAAGAGCAGGTTGTCAAACAATGTATTCAAAGTAACCCACATGCAATTTCTAACTGGCTTCTTAATTTTTTAAAAATAAAATAAAGACATAGTTATTCCAGACCCATTCATCTATTCTGGCTATTCATAGCTGTAAGAATAACTACAAATATACCTGTAGCCACAGATCTGACAAGAGATGAATCCAAGCGAACAACGGGGCAAAAGGTGGTTTTGAGGTGCGTGTTCCCACCCCAAACCCCACCCAGTGAGCGCGCTGGACATCGCAAGTTCAAACGGTCACCTGGACCCCTTTGGAGTAGCACCAACAGGTCTGAGAGAAGCAGAGCATGAATGTCTGGAACACACACACACACACAGAGTGAGAATGGACCTGTCAAGTAATCATTTGCAAGAGGAAAAACAAAAATGTATGCAAGCTTGCACACAGATCACTGAAAGCATCCATTCACATTAAAAGTCCTTGAAACATGTGCATACACACGTATGAGCATACAGGCAGATGCAGGTGCACACACACACACACACACACACACACACACAGTTATTCAGACCATGTCATGTGTGAGGTAGCAGGGAACCAAATAACTCCAAGTCAGCATAGCACCATGCTCTCAATAGCTGCATTCCCCAGAGTGAACAGTGATTTGTTCAGCTGTGATGATCTCTTACCTATAGCTTTATCTTTACTAACTTTCCAAGTCAACGGTCCTTCGTGGATCATTTTCTTAGTGGTCAGGTCCAGATTCTACATAGAAAAAGAATATAGTTAATAATTCATACTCTGGATCAGGTGCTCCAAGACCAGAGAAGCTGTTTGGAAGGCAGATGGTGGATACATAGTAAGGCCGTACCTTGAACTGAGCAGCGACAGGACTGGCCTGCCTCTCCAGAGGGGACAAGTCTAGCCTGCGCTGATAACGGCTGAGCAGTCGCCGGTGCTCCGTCTCCCTGACGACCTCATTGACAGCTCGCAGTATCCCACGGCAGCACGCCTGTGCCCTCACCAATGGCTGCAGGTCTGGAGAACCAGCTGTTCTGGGGGCACATACTAGTGTTAATCCAGGAGAAAGGGTGTGTGTGCTTGCCTCCTTGGTAAACTGGTATGTGTGTGTATACTGAAGTGTTTTCATGGTTCAATACATTGTGTGTGAGTGTTTCTATACATGCCTTCTGTGTGTCTGATGATGTTATCCAGCAGCAAGGGGTATTTGGTGAGTCTCTGCATCTCAGACACTAGAAGGTCCTTTAATTGTAGTCGGCGGCAGTGAGGGCTGGCTTCACATTCCTAACACACACACACACACACACACACACACACACACACGAATGAGCCAAGGACATCTAAGTCCAAATGTGGATTCTGTTGACAGCAACACCAATTTATACCTAAAACAGCATCACTAGAAGTTATGTGCTGCAATAAAAGTCAAATATAAAAGACTGGATAGTCTCCAATTCAAAGTATGGGTCAACCAATTCACAACCCAGCCCACTAACAAATATGGCAGAAGCTCTAGTGTTTGTAGGTTTGTCCAAAGGCTTTATACCTCTAAAAAGTGTTACCTGTATAAGGTGCGCGAAACGCGGGTCTTTGCATTTATTTTTAATGAGCTCCAGTGCCTGACTCTGCTGACTGCACAGGTGAGACACCTGCTCCTGGAACTCCTCTCCTGCAGCGTCTTCAAACTATCACGCACACACACAAACACATGAGCTACTGACATATCAAGTAAAGCAACAAGTATATCCCACACTACACAGAACAACCCCTTCATTTTAGACAGCACCAAAAGATGATGTGAACTAGAAAGGGAGTAACACTAGCCAGCTCTCACTCTAGACACCATGATGTCTCCGATGCCTTGAACTATAGAAGAGTCCCTCAGCCTCTTCATGGACTCACACAGATTCGCTGAAACACAAATGCAACACCACAAAACAGAATCTGTTTAAGCGAGCCAGTGTATATGTGGTTTGTTAGAAAGTTGTGTCAGTGGGCAACAGAACTCTACTTGTGTCATGAAGGCCACGGCAGAAACAACATGTACAGCCTCCAGTCCATACCTGCTCACAGTAATGGCATGGTGCCGATAGCTGATATTGTTCTGTCATTAAATTCTCAGTTTGGGTGGGTTTTACACTTCTTTAATCTTGATTATGATTTAGACACCAAGTAGGCTTCAGAAATTTAGGTTTGAAAACCTCGCACACAGAGAGACTGACCATGAAGACTGTAGACCTGGGGCAGGCTGGGGAAGATACAGGAAAGTTCTTCGACGGTCAAAAGGTTCCTCATCTTCTGGAAGAACACCTGATCGAGAACCCTGAGAGTCCGCAAGTGAGATGCTTCCGTTGTGAACAGCTCTGAGGAAGAGGATATAGCAAAGTCACTACAATTTCTTACAAACGTTACACAATTCAGAATTCCACATTTTCATGAGTCAGGATAGAATTATCATATGTGCATAATAAATAGAATACTGTATGTTCAAAAGATTTAGTAGCTATTTAGTTTAAGTTAGATCAGTAAATAATTGTTTTCATTTTACATGTTAACTGTGTACTGGGAGTTGTCTTTTATAGTCAGTTGCTGTGCACCACATTTGCTGTTTTACCATATATGACAGCCTGCCGTTCGATCTCCCGGGAGCCGAGAGAGGCGAGTGTGTGCGGCTCCACTGTCTCCTGCCAGTTCTGACAGTGGACCGTGTCCTCTTCCAAAGGAGGTGCATCAGGCAACAACGCCAGTGGTGTATCCACACTCCTACAGGAAGGGAAGGAGGCATGGGGAAAGAGAGAAAGAGAGACAGAGCTTCAGCAGCAACTTACTAAGATAAATCAAGGTGACGGATATGGATGTTAAAGAACTGGACGGCAGGTGTGCATGTGTGCTCATTAGCATCAGACTAATGAGGTGTATATAGTTATAATTACATCTCAGTCATGCTCACGGATCTCTGCGTCCTGGTGCAAGGCGGTGACATACCTGTCCAGAGTAGATGCTGGAGGCCGGACATTCATGGCTCAGGAACCTCAGCAGCTCTTCCACTAGTGTGTCTAGTGAAATATCTTGAATGTTGGATGATCTCTTTAGTGTTCGTTTCAGTATCTGTTCATTCAGCTGAAGAACACCTTTTCTGAACGCGTTATCAGACGCAACAATGGTCCTTAAAAATTCCACATTACCTATTATGATGTAATAAACCGAGGTGTGAGAGCTGCAGTAGTGATCTAAGCCAGTTAGCTAGCTAGCTATGTTCTTGTCCAGACACTTTAATGCCTCATGGCTGGTGCAATGACACAATATTCAACATTTCCCTCTGATTCTACTTTTAATTCTGTGACATTAGCTAAGCAACTATAAAGCTACTCTGGTCCAAAAATGCTAGTGTCGTTAGACGTATCAAAACGTATCAAACATAGCTTTAGCTAGGCTAGCTAATCAGACCTTCTATGAAACAATCACAACTTAGTAAATTCATAGTTGTTAATCACAGTAAAGTGTTTTTTCTTTTTGTTGTTTAAAAAGAGTTACCTTGTTACCTTGCTAGCTAACAGTTAGCTAGTAACAATGCCTTCAAAAGTAGTTCTCCACTGATACAAGATACCTAAGAGAAGTTTGGCTCGGAATGTGACTGATTGAAAAACAAAAATACATCACAAATAGCGTTATGCAATAATACCTAAAGTGCATGCATCAAATACAAACAGTCCCCAATGCAAACCTCTTTTACAAGGCAGCTATTTAGCATCTGCTACTTCTGCAAAACAAACCCAGTCTTGCATGTTAGTGTTAGCTTTCCAGCTAGCTAGGCATTGCTCCAGGACAGGTTTTAGTATAGCCAAAATAATTTGATTGCCTGTTAATTTTTTTAAAAAGTTGATGTAGAGATGTGACATTTTACTAAGCGTGCCCTGATAAAAAGCTAAGAAAATAGCTAAGGGCCAGATTCTGTTATATCATTAGTTAGTGTCATGTCCGTTGATGCAGGAAAGAAGAGACAGGAAACAGTGTGTTACCCTGTGGCCTTTTATTAATGCAGAGCTCTGGAGATGTCACTTCACAACACAGTGCGAGTGAGATCTAAAGCATAACTTTGCAACAGACAGACTTATATTTCTCTCGCCTTGTGCCACTTCTGCTTTTGTGTTTTTCCATCTCAGCCGTCACCTCTGTTTGACCGTCTCGTACACATGTCTTCTTGCATAATCACACATATGCACGTCTAGGGCATTTCCTGTTATGTCTGGACATACAGTAATTATTTTATTTATTCAAGCATTAGTCCTATTCCATTCTGCACATTATTCTCTACTAGTGTAAGCTTAGCATTCATTTAATTTCTGAAACTCCACAATTCCCCCTTTTGATCTCTACAAAGAGATCACCAATCACACTCCTTTATTCTGGCATCTCCTGTCTCTACGTCCCTTTCCCCCTGTATCAGTGGCATCATCGTGGTACCCTCATGCACATCTTTCCTTTCTATCATAGCTGAAATTAGTCTAACCATTAACGCCCTAATACATGGAATACAGCAGCACCCGCATGTCACAGCAATTCCCGTGAATGTGGCTAATGAAACCATCAATGACACAATTAAGTCTTTCCACTGACCGAACCGGTTCACCATTCAGGATTCCAACTGGTTGTTTATGCCTGAATTCTCATGCATTTCCTCTGATAGGGTCTTCAAACCATCCAATGCTCTACTAACCGACCCATCCGGAGCGGTATTATTAGGAATGAATGTACAACACACATCCTCAAGCATAGCGCAGACACCCCCCTTTTCCGCCAACAACATGTCTAATGCCATACGATTTTGGACCGCCATCAGTGAGGTTGGTCCCAGCTGATCTCTAAGTCCTTCCACTGCATCCCTAGTCAGGTTGGCTAGCCTGAGGACATTATAATGTACATAGTTAATCCGATCCACATTTTTATTTGGAGTAATGGGGAATAATGCAGAAAGTATCGGAATATTCTCAAATCCCCCTGCTATCTGGTCTGCTAACTTATATCTGTCCGGAACTCCGCGAGGTATTCCTATTGCATCTATGTATGTGGGGGTATTCCTTGTTAAATCAAAATGGTATGCCTCTCGCTACTGTCTTGCTGCATCAGTTACCGGGTCCCTGTGTAGTTTTTTGCCTATCAGTAATAAAGGAGCTGCTAACCTGACCATGGCGCATGACCCCTCCGAGTTCTCTGGCATGTTAACAACCAAAGTCATCCTTCCACAATAATCATACAATCCTGCTCGTGCCCATGAACCCACAGACTCGTTCCCAGTGACCGTGCGGTTACACCATTCCGCCGGGATGTGCCCCAAGCGTACTTGAGGTGTGCTTGATCTTCTAACGAAGCACGTGTAGTTCCCCTCCCCCTTTTCGGGTGAAAATAGTCCTGTCCTGGTTCTGTTACTGATGGGGGGGAAAATAACGCTCAAAGTGTCACAATTCTTAGGGTTTCTTTCCTTAGTCAGGCCAATCATGCACGCATAACCCTTGGGGTCTTTTTGTGGGAATAGGGGTGCCGGGGTGGTTATAAGTCTGGGTCTTGCGGCTGCACATGCTACACATCCACCAATCTCTACCCCCATTCTTCTTCACTGTCTTGTTGTTAATGTTTTAATCCTTTCCTACTGCCATGCTATTATTTAACCCAAGCGTGACCAAACTGTAAATGGAAACACACAACACAATACACCAACAAATAATCAAACAACACAATTGTCCAGAAGTCATCACTGGTGTTCTGTTCTTCTTACTTCAGGGTCTAAGGGTGGACTACCTTGACCCTTTTGCTCCCGGGGATTATTCTGCCCCTTCCGGGTCAGGTGAGTTAGGTGATGTTTCAGCAAGGTCCCTCGCTGTCTCTTGCAGACTCCTCTGCGGTGACTCTGCGGCGGCGCACTGGCTCAGATGAAACCACGTTTCCCCTTTACCCTTCAGGCGTACGGCGTGGCTGGTTCTTTCTGTCACCTGGAATGGACCTGTCCACCTCGGCTCACTCCATTTTCTCTTGATGACTCTCAGCAGCCCCCAGTCCGTAACGGGTATCGTCTGGGATTGTCTGCTCCCCGTCCGGTCCCCCTCCTGCGTGGAGAAAGCTGAAACGATACTTTGCAATTCATTAAAGTATGATGTGTGTGTGAGATGTTTTTCTTGTCTCATTTATTGTTAAGGGTCCCTGGGGTCCTGGAAATCCTCAACCTGTCTGCAATTCAAAAGGGGTAAAACCAGTTGTTGCATTTACTGAACATCTAATTTGCATTAATGCCAAAGGTAAGGCATCAACCCAATTTAATTTTGTCTGTGCACAGATTTTGGCCACTTTGTTTTTCACGTTTAGATTCATCCTTTCCACCTTACCTTGAGACTGAGGATGATACACTGCCCCAAATGAATGTTTCAGACCCAGCATTTTCTCTAACTCCTGCAAATTGCGCGCTGTAAAATGAGTGCCATTATCTGATCTCACCTTTCTCTGAAACCCATGGTGAGGAATGTACTGGTTCACCAGGAACTTTACCACTGAAGCACTGTCTTCCCGTTTTGTTGGCCACGCTTCCGGCCACCCTGTGTAGTTG
Source organism: Electrophorus electricus (assembly GCF_041902795.1). NCBI lineage: Eukaryota > Metazoa > Chordata > Actinopteri > Gymnotiformes > Gymnotidae > Electrophorus > Electrophorus electricus. Next base: position 138,537 of record NW_027658418.1, read on the forward strand.
TCTACGCACATCAATTCGTACCTGTCACTGTTAAAGCTGGAGACTATGTACTGGTGAAGGTGAGCTCTTACTTCAGTTTGCTACTCCTACATGTATATCTGTCTGTGTTGAGACTAAAACAGGAGCATGTTTTTACACACACACACACACACACACACACACACACACACACACACACACACACACACACACACACACACACAGATATATATGAGCTGTATGTGTGGAATATTTATTCTGGTAAGCCTGGTCTGTGATATGTAATATACATGGCTGTGAAATATACTGTACAGTTGTGGCTACATTTCCATGATTATTGATGACTACTCTCTCCTTTACAGATTATCTCAGCCAGCTCTCAGAGTCTGCAAGGCCACGCCTTCAGCCACGCCTCCCTGAGTGATGGACACCCCAGACGCCTATTGATGCACAGGCAGCTGCATATTAGCCTGTAGGTTCCACCTTCTTAGTATCAGGACTGGGTGGGAGTGTGTGTCACAGACCTATAGGTCTTCCCAGCTCCAGCTCTTGGAAGCCAGTATGCTCAGTGAGGAGTGTTCACTGCCTCAGTCACCCTGTCTCCTCATTATCAAGCTCCTTATGAGGTGATTCAGGCATGGTGAGGCAGAAAACCCCTGAAAATATGCAGGGAAGTTTCCTCAGAACTTGAGCTCAGTGTTCCTGAAGTGCAGTTTGAAATGAAATAAGGCTTTTCATTTTTTCATTCATTCATTTATTCAGAATCATGTCTGACTCATGTATGACTCAGTGTTAAAGGAAAGTTTTAACACAGATTTTGTCTGGGTACACACTTTGCAAACTTCAAACTGCATGATTAGCAGACAGTATTGTAGCTATTCAAGTTTATGATCAATAATGTAAGGTAAGTGTGTGTTAACTCTGGGTGGGTCAGGGTGTATTCTCCCCTAAACATACTTCTGACATAATGATTTGTTTAAACACTACAATTCTCTATATCCTAATAATTACTGCCACATTTTAATAACCTGCAATACACTGTAAATACAGCATTTGTAAGCTTTAAATTTACAAACATGAACAATCATACTATAGCAAATACATGATACTCATACCTGTGACATAGTGTTTTGAACAGACATTTGCTGCCACACCTGCTATTTTAGCAGGCTAAATAATCTGCCTTCTGAAATGCTAATATGCTTAATTTCATGCAAGTGCTAGTGTTCCTATTTGCTTGCTGATGTGCATGGAAGCGCCATATTATTATTATTACTATTATTATTATTACTATTATTGTTATTACTATTATTATTATTATTATTACTATTTTTTTTTAAAATTATTTTTATTATTTTTATTATTATTGAGTCACACTGCTATCAAGTTAGCTGGTTGCTCTTAACTAGTAGTGCGACTACTAGTCGCACTACTACAGGGGACTTGGGGAAGACCCAAAGGGTGAGGTTTGTGTGTGTACATTCACAAGTACTGGTGCACAGCCACTGACATACATAAACACTGCTATCTGGATCTGCAATTTTTAACATTAATGTACAGACTATTCTTTCTCCTTAAAAAATTCATTATGGTAATAATTATGGCAGTGTATGTTCCCCTGCAAACAAATGCTAGGCTGCAGGCTGCACGATGCTGCAATCAACCAGCTGATGGCAAATCCAGACAGTGTTGTTATTGTGGCAAGAGACTTATTGTAAATGCATTGCCATTAATTGAGAGTCATTTTAAAAGATATTTACTCTCCCACTGCGCATACTCCCGTTTTCATAAATTGGCAAATATACATGTTGCTGCTTGTCACACAAACTTTTGTTGTACACAAGTAATAATGAGAAAAGGACTCATCATATGTTTTATGATATAGCTAAAGCTATGCATTTATCGAGAGGATTTAACACATTACAGAACACATCTAATTAATCCTTTCCATGATTGACCCAAGGGCAGATAGCAATTATTTAAGTATTACTATGTTTTAATTTAATAATAAAAATGACCATATGAACCTTTTTGCTTTATATTTGTTTATATTCAGCTGCCTTTATAATGACAATTATTTATGACAATGACAATTTACAATACATTATCAGTGAGTGGTATAATTAAAGTAAAATCATTGTTAAATAAGTCTCATTCTTGTCTCAGATTCAAACACTACAAAATCTTGGTCTTTGCTTGAATGATTTTTTAATGGTCCTGACTACAACACTATCCTTTGATAAGCTTGGAAGTTGTACACTACTGTGAGAGGAAGTTACATTCAGCTAGGAAAGAACCAACAATCAAATAATATACACAGATTAAGATGGTCATTAAAGATCCCAAACTAAGATTAATGCACTAATTAATAAACTACAACTTGTTTGCAGGAGTTCATCAGTGTTTTATCATTGGCATAGGTAAAGGGGTTTTCAGGCACAAGTTAAAAAAGGCACAAGTTGTCAAAGCATAAGAATAATGACCATAATGATCATAAGAAAGCCTTTCTGAGCCAAAGATCTGAATTAACAGGGAATAACAGGAGCACTTGCAAAACTGTGCCTAAGTGTATCCAGAAAGCACTGTTGGGCTTTTGTAGGAAAAAAAGGTTACACAAAGGTTACGCTGATAAAACAGTTTAATCTGAACGAAGAATCAAGACCCAGGAGCTGTAAAAGAATAAGTTAATCTCTGCATTGCTCTCTATATAGGGGGAGTTTTACAACATTGGAGTGCACAAGAAACCCGCTTTTGCCCCGACACCATTTTCACTGCCACCTGATGAAAGCAACATGCTGTATATGGGCATCTCTGCCTTCACTGCCAACTCAGCAGGCTTTGTGTAGAAAAATGCAGGAGCACTCACACTCAGAATCACAGATGACATGGTGAGTTTAAACCACTCCTTGCCATCACTGAGGGAAAGGTGTGCATGTGGTTACCTTACAAGACCAGGCTGTTTAGTTAGAAGACTGATAAAGAAGACTGATAACTTTATACTGTTCTCCCAGTGCACATTAATAATCCCTTAATAGTGTAATAAATGAATGGACAAATAAATGATCAACAGTCCCTGAAAATGAAACAAACGTTTATCCTTCCAGATTCCCAGAGCCTCTCCATATCGTCTGAACACCAAGACATTTGAAGCCTTAATTCCGCAGGTATAAGAGATCACTTTCTGTATTCATCACACAAGCATGCAGAAACTGCTGATTTTATATTCTCACATAGGTTTCCTAACACAGTAGACTTTGAATCTTAAAGGAATAATAAGGTTTAAAGAGTAACAAATAATATGATCTCATTAGCAACACAACCATATTTAGATGAAGAATTTCCGAAAAGAACAACATTTCACATGATGATGCTTGGATGAAATGTGTTGAAAACACTGAGTTCTTTTGCTTTTGGTGCTAAAGGCACTTGCAAGTACACCTTACACAGATTGATGGTGGTAGTATAGTTGGCATTCAGTTAAATCAATTAAACTTTGGACAGGGGTAGATTTGTCCTTCATACTGTTATTCAGCACAGGTAATAGCCATTTTGGGACTTTGTATCACTTTTGGGAGGCTGCCGTGTTCTCCTTAAAGTACCCAGGTTGAAGAGTGCTGGGCCCAGGAGTATTATCACCTGCTCCTGCATTTCTGCCGATGAAATAGTGAGACGGATCCACATCCTGCCTGCTTATTGGGGACATACTGTTCTAGCAGCTCTTCCTCATCTGTCCATGCTCATACCATGGGTTGCTGTACTGTTTCCATGCTTATGTGGTACTCTTTCCGCAGGATGCTATGGAACTTTTGGTGCTCCCTGCTCCTCTCTGGCATTTGTAGCTTGACCTTCCTGGTGATTTTTTTGCAGTCCACGTCACTTTGCCAGGAGCTTCCTTTTGCTGATTAGCAGAAGCAGGAATACCTCCTGTCCTGCCAGGCTTTTGCAGTCATATTAGGCACATTGACTGCTCCGCTCTTACCTGCTTTCTATATCTTATGTTTGGGCTACTTGTGGAAGTGACATGAAAGCAGTGTTATGTTTATGTTAGTGTGGAGTTTGATATCTTGTGGAATTTCCACCACGCTGTTAGTATCATGGCCACCCACAAATTGTTGATCATGAATGTTCTTTAATTGATTTGACTGATAAATGGTAAGTCTGACTTTTAGATCATATAGAACACCACAGACAACTGTTTGGCACATCACTGTTAAACCTCCTGATTGCAACCCGGGGCATCGTGAACTGTACAACATGACCCTCAGACAATGATCTCTGAGTGAAAGCGATAAACATAATCATCTTCATATCATCACTTTCTCTACAAGTTCAGTGGAAGAGATGTCAGTTAAAGGGAGTTTTAATACCCTTTCCATCTTTAAATTTAATAAAAACACAGATGGAAAAATTCCAGAAAGTGAGAGAGAGAAAGGAAACTAGACTTTAAAATGGTGCTGCCCTCTTGATTTACAACTGTAGATTATTGAAATTATTACAAATGTCCGATGCCAAAAGGGATTGTGTCAGTGTTTCACTACTCAGTATTGCATTTGGTAGACAGTATAAACAATTAGACTATGGTTAAAAAAATCACAGAAATAAAGCAAACACCAATATAATCTTGAACCACCTAGTCCCAGGAAACATTAGATTACTGGAACAAAATCAGACAACTAGCAGAACAACTTTTTAACCAATGATGCAGATGCACTTTTAGTGGATTTATTTATCTGTATTTCAATCCACTAAAGTTTTTCACTTGATCTAACATTACATTTAAGACCGAAATCCTGTTACGTCTCACAGAAGATTCCACTGATCAAGCTGCTACTTACCCATCCTGGTCCTGGAGTACCTTTGCTCTGTACACTTTAGTGATGTCTTTGCTACCAACAAGCCTATTTTAATCCATCAGATAGTAACCAAACGCTCCTTTGCTGCAGAGCACAGAAATCATTCAAATTTGCAGTCAACAGATACATCTGGGCCAGATTTTGGATCAATGGACTAGGCTGGAACTGCACATATACTGTATATGCAAAATTCAAAATACGGGGAGTGGTTGGTCTCTTTTGCAATCAAATCTGAATACTATGGAATTCGTTTCACATTTGTTTAATTTGACAGATTTTAAATGGATAATGGACATCACTAGACAAAAAGGAATAAACAACTATATGAAAAGGAACAAAACCAAAAACAAAGGAAGACTTTAACACACTTGCCCAAACAAGCACTAAATCTGACAAAAATAGATCAACCAATGACATAGCTGTGAAGGAACATATTAGCCATTGTTTTCTTGTCATCAACAGTAATTTTAACTGATTGTTAACATACTGTTCAAGTCTTCAACTGATTTGCTCCCAACATACGAATGGGTACAAATATGGTTCATTACCCACCTGCACAATTTGCTTCTGACATACTGGGCAGCTACAGGGTTCTTCTCCCATGTGGATTCTGACATACTGGGCAGCTACGGGCTTCTTCAGTTGTGTGGATTGTCTTCTGCTCCTCCATGTGGCCTGTTTCACCAAAGCCCTTCCTGCAGTATTTGCAGCACTATGGGAAGCAGACACCCTTGTGTGTGCGTTTAGGTGCTTCTCAAGAGTCTGGGCACGTTTGAAACACCTGCCCCAAACATCACTGACATTATTTCTTGTAGGTGATTAGCCACGTGTTTCTCTAGTCACAAGTACTTTTTGATTTATTTGTTTTTTTAAATAGGTAATTTTATATATAATGGCAACAAATGACATTTTAAGTTTTATGACAAAACGTGCAAACAAGCTGGCCTGAGAGGTGTGTAGCGGGATATGACTCAGTGCGTCTCTGGTGCTGCTTTTGATGAGTACAGTGTCATGAGTGTGTCTGTCCAGCGGTGCAAAGAGGGGATACAGCAAGGCATGGCATGGTGTTTATTCATTCGTTTGCATAGAAAATGACGCCTTTTCACATTGTGGAAGTACAAATATGGCAGTCTTTTTTGTGCGGCGTAGTAATGACATATGTTGTGGAATTTTGAACAAACAGCAAGTCAGACGTGATTAAGAGAGTAATTTAATAAGAAAAAGAATAAAATAAATGTTTGGCTCTCCTCAGGTAGGGAGCCCCGAGTATACAAAACCGTGGCTAGTTATACTACTCCCTGTACAAAAGGATCAGTGTGATTTTATATGAATCACATAATACATAGTTTCGTATCATTTTCCATCACACGTAAAAACAGAGTCTCACCGTATTGTCGGGCAGGAGGATCTGGACTCATTTATTACTTGGTATCTTCCCCCATCTAGCGGTCATTAGAGGTTAGTCTTGAATTGATTTCTGTCGTGCAATATTTTAGATATAAATGTTTACATTTTCTATTACAGAACACGGCAAAGTATAGTCAACCAGTTCTAACCTTTTGAGAAAAACTTTAACTTCAAAGTAGGTGAATCTATTTACTTAGATTGAACCAATCGGATCACAGTTTATTTACATAGCATCAATGCTTTGAGTGCTTTAGATATAAGGACATCATGGCGATCTTTCTGCTCACACCTCAGTCAGTCTATAATTCTGTACTATGTGTTTCTATAGCTTCCAACTTTCACGAGTTTCTTGAATCTGTGGAGAAAAGTGCAGACTCAGGTACTTTCTTATTTGTGAACTTTTATACATTTTATGTAATTTATTTATCATCTATAATGTTTTATTACTTTTCATTTATAGATATAAGGACACAAAAACAGTTCATATACTCAATGAATTGTTACAAGATAATCTTTTCTAGAGAATGTTTACCATTTGTTAAAAGACTGATTTATTTCTAAAAGTTTATGCAGTGTGTTAATTTGTCACATGGAGGCAGAAGGGGTGAATCTGATATACCCCTCTTCCATCATCAACTATTCATGGAGTCCTTCAGTGGAGCTTGTACAACCAAAGAAACGCATACAGCGGTCACCGGCGGTTCTAAGTTACATCTAAAGAGGTCTAGGCCTATACACACTGTTCCACCTGAGGTAATAAAATGTTTTGGGGTAAAGGTATTTTCATGAGGCGATCTGTGATCTAATTATAATAGGCTTTGAAGCTCTCTGCAACAGGTGCAGAGTGGTGCAAGACTGTGTTTGAAAGCATAAAGAGGAATAATGTTTCTGGGGTATCTTAAGGCCTTTGTGGGTCTGTAAGTGCAGAGCAGAGGCTCTGATGCAGGTGGTTTCAAGGCCTCTGTGGAAGTCTACGGCAGATGACTCTGGACTGTTCCCGTGAGAAATAGCTTCCTAAGTATTGGTAAAGATCCCGGCTTTTAAAAGACGTGAAAGCCTCTTCGAGAGTTCTGTGGCTAAGCAAGGTTCATTATCTTACCATAAGAGCAGGGTGATACTGACCTGCAACATCATCTTGCAGGTGTTTGATGGTATGAGTTGAGATTATCTTTGTTAAAAACAAAAACAACAACAACAACAAAAAAAAAAACCCAGGAAAATCTTCCAATAGGATATACTGGGGTCAAGCTTCAATTTGTACAATGATAGATCTCAATTTGCATATATTGAATAATGTATGGTTGAACACAGTGGTTGAGATTTCAAACACCAGTATGTAGAGAAGGTGTGGCAATCACATAATCAGTTGTGAAAACTGGATAAAAATGTGTGTTCCTTGTGTGATTATTAGACATATTCTGGACTATGCCTCGTTTGTATGTAACGCTGAGCTCAAAATAAATAATGGACCTACTACTCTCTTCAATTAATTCTGCATCTTTATTTTCTGTTTAAAGAGGACTTAATAAAATTACTGGAATGTGGGCAATATCTAGTAACACAGTGCCGAGTCTGCTAAACGTAGATCCCAGCCTTTTATATGGCCTCTTCCCTTTAATTCTACTGACTATAATTAATGTAAACCTTGTCGATTCTGGTGTTTGCTGTATAGAGGTAGCGAAAACTTTGCTAAAACAATGAAAAATATGCATCCTGTGAAAAGTTTATTGAACAATATAACATTGTTCCTTACCCAGAGCCATAACACGTCATTGATGGAAATCACACTGATGTGAGGGCGGTATGGGCCAACTCAACTGTATTTCCTGATTGTTTTATTCTGCAGGAGGATGTGGTCCAAATATTTAAAAAATCACAGGTTTGTTTAAGAGGACATAGTCGAACAGTTTGGGCTTACTGTTATTTTAATACTAGTGGTAACTATTAGTAAATACAACAATCTGACCATCCTCATACTGCATTGAGGGGTGATGGGGTGATGGTACCAGATGATGTTTAGGTATGTGGTTATGTTAATTTATTTTTGTTCCTTTATATTCACATATTTTGCAAGTGCGTATGTTATTGAGTTTAAAACCATCCATATATTATGCAATTATAGAAAATACAGAAACTGCATGAGACTTCTCTTGACTTGCTAGAAGTTCAGACTGTAGCAAGCTTAGCATTAGTAAATGGAATAGGTGTCATTTTAAGGATTCATTTAAAGTATTCATGAGGTATTTCTCCTAACATCGATGTATCGACAGTACCAATAAAATAAATAGCATAACAAGAATTACAGGTGTATAATAGTGTAATTACCCACAATGGTTGAAGTGTTTGAAAAGAGTTGTATAAAAGAATAGTTGGTTGGTTCGTGGCATAAAGTCATGAAACGGTGAAATGAGGTCATAAAAAGAGTGTTTACAGGGGAAAGTGCTTTAACATTGAATTAGACAAACTAATAACATAAAACAAGGGAGTTTAGAGATTCTGTGTCCTTTCGTAATGATTTGTGCATATGGCAGGCTGCTGCAAAGGATCCTGGGTAAGCTTCAGCAGACCTCAGTGTAAGATATATTAATAATATTAATCATAATAATACTATTCAGAGGTTACTTGACTAGTAATCAGAATGTTGCTAGTTCAAGCCCTACCACTGCCAAGTTACCACTGCTGGGTCCCTGAACAGCAATGAATCCTCAATTGTATTATTAATACAATCCAATACACATGCCTAATGCTCAGCTGTCAACTGCAAAAACTGACATTCTGAGCATTCGAACAGTAAGAGGAACAAAAAGAAAGGAGTCACCGACTGTACACGTGTCAATCATTTAGCCTTTTTACATGTTGTTTTAGTTTACTATAATCAAGGCCTGAAACTGGAGTCTATGGACCAGGCAAAAATATTTCAATATTTAATGCGTTTTTATTTTTTCAGCCAGCATAAGCGGAAGCTCCAAGTTGTCGATCTCCAGGAGCAAACCCGTCCCTGCAAGGTTGGGGTGCATGTTCTGGATCACGGGAAACAGACCATAGATCACCCAACATCTGCTTCTGCTCCTGCGGAGGTTCCAGATCCAGCACGGAGGCAGTGAGAGGTTCCTGGCCCAGAGATTGGTCTGCAGCGGGCCTGATGGTACTCGGCATGTATTGGAAATGCTGTGGCTGAATGCTGTGCGTAGCCCAGCGGGTGCTGGGGTGGAGCTGTGCCAGTTGCCTGCTCGGGTAGCAGGTAGCCCAGTTCTGAGACTGTGGAATGGCCATCATGAAGTAGCCGGAGGGCGGGGCGGGCTGGTAGGGGTTGAGCACTGGGTTGCGCACGGCACTCACGCTGGCCATGCGCTGCATGTACTGGTGGGTGAGGTGGGCCTGCCGCTCCTCCTTGCGCTGCGCCAGGGCCACGTACAGCGGCTTGGTGCCTACGATGCACCCGTTCATCTCCTTCATTGCCTCGGTGGCCTCCTCCGGCGAGGAGAAACACACAAAGCCGAACCCTTTGGAGCGGCCGCCCTCCGTCATCACCTTGGCACTCGTGATTGTCCCGAATAGAGAGAACTCTTTACGCAGACGCTCGTCGTCCAGACTGTCGTCTAGGTTTTTAACGTACAGGTTCACTCCCTGGTAGCGAGTCGTGCCGTCCTGCTTCATCTGCTCAAACTTGCGTTTGAGCTCTGTCTGCCTCTCGCCTTTCTTCTGGGCACGAGCCACATACAGCTGCTTCCCATTCAACTTCTTCCCGTTCATCTCATCCACAGCCCTTTTGGCATCCTCTTGCCTCTCGAAGCTCACAAAGCCAAAGCCCTTGGACTTGCCGCTCTCGTCTGTCATGACGCAAAGGCTCAGCGTTGGGCCGAACTTGCTGAAGATCTCATTTAGCTTGTTGTCGTCCATGTCCTCCCAAGTATGAGATATTATTTCCATCAGGCTCAGGACCATCTCTTTAGGATAAGGTCAAGAGAAATCTCTTGGAATGTGGTGTTAAGAGGTTCCAACTGGTGTGGGTGTTTTATATTACTTTGCATATATTGACAAATGTATGGTTTGGATGCAATGGACGTGAAGACAAACGCAAATATGTAAAGGAATGTGGGGTGAATACATAACCACTACTGAAAAATGTATGAAAATGTGGGTTCTCTGATTTTTAGACATTCTCCAGAGGGTGCCTCAGTAATGCGTGTTAATGTTAACCTACAATAAAGTACGTGCACAGTTATGCTCTTTAACCAATTCTGAAGTCTGCATTTTTATTTAATATTTGAATTGAACTTTAAAACTAGCCGACTGGGCACCTAGGAACCACATACTGTTGCTATGTGCAGAGATGTGGGCTTGCAGCCCATTGTTGGGCAGAGTCCATCGCACTGCTCCAATAGACCTGCTCTGACTGCTAATTTCCCACGTCGGCAGTCGAAGTCGTTTCTCCTTCACAATGCTTTTCACCTGGTTGGCCAGTTTCACCGTCTCAGTAGACAAGCTAAAAGAAACTGTTGGCAGCCTCTCGTTGCTCCTGTAATATGACCGTCGCCAGACCAGAGAGGGGAACTGGATGGCAGTGTGGCACTTGCAGCTGCAGTTTGTTTGCTTCAAGATTTAATACGTGTAAGTGACCTTTGCTTCTCGTCCTGTCTTTACTGGTTTGTTAATAAGGTCATTTGAAATTGTGTTGTACATAAAGGAATATTACAGAATTATTCTCTATTTTAAGCTACACTGTGGGGTTTTGTTTTTTTGATCTTTACATTTATATTAATGCAACCCAATACACTTATCTAATGATCAGCTATGACCTGTAAGAACTGACAATCTGAACATTCAAACTTTAAGAGGAATAAAAACAAAAAAATGATCAGCTGTTCATGTCAAAATCTGTAATATGTAATAGAAATAACTGTAATATGTTCAATATAACTGTAATATGTTCAATTACCACCATGTAACATATAACTGTAAATATGCCAATTGCAAGATGGGACTGTACATTCTGTACATACATATATAAATATCCATATATACATTGTACATATAAACATAATATATATATATATATATATATATATATATATATATATATATATATATATATATATATATATATATATATATATATATATATATATTGTACATGCACTATTAATATATTTTTGTATATATATAGAATATATTTCTCTATGCACCCCTGTTTTTCTTTTTCCTCAGATTGGACAGAGCACTCAACCATTTCACTGTGAGTTATACTGTGTATGACTATGTATGCGACAAATAAACCAAACTTGAAATGATTTTACCTTTTTCTGTCGTTTTCATTTTAAGCTTAGAATAACCAAGGCCTGGACTTTGTAAGGTGGTTTTGAATCCAGGTCAGCTAGGTGAGGACACCAATAGCTTACTGGGTAAGCAGCCACACTCTAACAATGGTGGGCTCGTGTGCAGAACAGTTAGAGCTTGGATCAAGCAAAACAAGAGGAAAAAACGAAACACCTCGGTGAGCGTGGAAAAGGGGAGAACAAAGAACGCCACGGAAAGAAATGGCAACCCCGATGCACTGGGGAAAACTCGAACTAAAAGCTCCCAAACAAAACCAGAAAACGGGGAGAAACCGGCTAGGAGCTTGGCTCAAAACTTTATCAAAAACCCAGCACTGAATGATTGGGTCACTGGGCTTATATAAGGTCTAGCCCAGCTGTTGGGTGTTGATCCTGATCAGTGGCGTGGTTGACTCGACGCCTCCCTCTGGTCGAGGGGGCCTCGGCCTGGTGCCAACCCTTACAGGCTTGATGTCTACAGACATGGCAAAAATATTTCAATGTTCAATGCATTTCAGTTTCAATGTTTATTTTTTTCAGTTAAAATGTTAATTTTTTTTACTGCTTATTCTTCCATTAGACAGCCAGAAGCGCAGCACTGGTTAAAGTTTTTGAGCGGCTTCCTGCGCGCACTGGTCCTGGAGCACAGCGACTGCCTCATCCACCTTAGGGTGCAGAGACTCAGGAGACTCCAGCATATGCAGTAGCTCCGAGTTGTCCAGTTCCAGGAACAGACCCGTGATCTTCCCTGCAAGGGTGGGCTGCATGTTCTGGATCAGGGGAAACAGACGCTCACCCAGTATCTGCTTCTGCTCCTGTGGAGGTGCAGCAGCCAGCATGGAGGCACTGAGAGGTTCCTGACCCTGCACATGGACCGCAGCCAGCTGCACGGGCACCTGGAGCTCTGCCCCCAGGTGCTGCTGTGGGTTGAGAAACATAAATGTTTTATAATTGATTTGACTGATAAATGGTAAGTTCGACATTTATATCTAAGGGCTGTGTGCCCAGGTGTTGCTGTGGGCTGTGAACGCCTGAGGTGGTTTTGTACTGTGGTACTGCTCTCACCAGCGACGCCTTGTTGGCAGCTTCCGCGCTGGCCATCCCTGTCCCCGGAGCCTCAGATGCCATGGTCTGATAGGCCATCGTGCGTGGGACCTGGCAGGCGGTGGTTGGTCGGATGGCGCTGAAGGCCTGCGGGCAGGATGCGGCTGGACCGATGGCACTCGGCATATCCTGGACTTGCTGTGGGTGGACGCACTGCATGGCCCAGCAAGGGCTGGGGAGGAGTTGTGCCAGCTGGCTGCTTGCGCAGTAGGCAGGCCAGTTCTGAGCTTGTGGAATGGCTTCCATGTTGTAGCCGGAGGGCGGGGCAGGCTGGTAGGGGTTGAGCACGAGGTTGGGCAAGGCACTCACGCTGGCCGTGCGCTTCATGTACTTGTTGGAGAGGTGGGCCTGCCGCTCCTCCTTGCGCTGCGCCAGAGCCACGTACAGCGGCTTGGTGCCTACAACGCGCCCATTCATCTCCGTCATGGCCGTGGCGGCCTCCTCCGGCGAGGAGAAACACACGAAGCCGAACCCTTTGGAGCGGCCGCCCTCCATCATCACCTTGGCACTTGTGATGGTCCCGAACGGAGAGAACTCCTTACGTAGACGCGCGTCGTCCAGACCGTCGTCTAGGTTCTTGACGTACAGGTTGTCTCCCTGGTAGCGAGTCATACCGTCCTGCTTCATCTGCTCAAACTTTCGTTTCAGCCCTGTCTGCCTCTCGCCTTTCTTCTGGGCATAACCCACATACACCTTCTTCCCATTCAGCTCCTTCCCATTTATCTCATCCACAGCCCTCTGGGCATCCTCGTGCCTCTCGAAGTTCACAAAGCCAAAGCCCTTGGACTTGCCGCTCTCGTCGGTCATGACGCGAGTGCTCAGCGTTTGGCCGAACTTGCTGAAATCATCATGTCTCCACCCCAAGGGAATGTTAGGTCTCTTCTAGAATATCCTTCATCATCTCTGGAAGGTCAGGCAAGACCTCACTGATGGCGGTGTGTAACCATGTTTGCCCCAAGTCAGTCATTTCTGGAATCATGGATGATTGCTTACTGTACAAATAAAAGGAAAAACTGTCATTACACTGATATCAAGTATGTGTAAACCTTTTCATTTTGTGATACGTTTCTTACATAGTATGTGTGAATTTTTAGTATGGTTTCCATCACAGATCATGTTTACCTCGACAATACACTGTGTTTCAGTGGAAGGACTTGGTGCCCATTAACAATGTACAATGGTAAAAATCTACCAAGTTGTTAATGTTAAGACATTCCAGCCTTGAACTGTGTTTTGTCACAAAGTACAGATGGTATTCAAAATGAACGTCAGCGTTATGTATATCCATTACAAAATACGCAGATGTATCATTTTGAATTAAAATAATGAGAAGTTCTCCGAACTCCATGTGCTCATCATTTTTTGACACAAGAAAATGTCCTTTTTTATATGATGCACCCTTACACTGCACCTCTGTGGAAACACTAGTACTGTGTTCTGAAAAGCCAAACTCTCTAACTGCATGTTTAATTGCATCACTGTAAAGGTTGGGGTAGAAGGTACAACTGTCTTTGACTTGCAGAAGCTGACAACGTCCAGGTCCAGCTGAAAGACATGCCTGAAACATCTTCTGTCTTTTGGATAAATTTAGGCAGATATGTTTTAAAGTTTTTCAAATGCCTGGCACACCTTTTGAAGTAGCTGCGTTTACTTTCAAAACGCATTGTCCACAACCTAATCAAGGGGCCAAATTTAAAAATTAGTGCTGGATAGTGTCGCAAGAAATTATGTTTTGGTCTTAGTGGACTCTCACTGTCACGGAACGCTCGCCTCCCCCGAGTCACGTGGTTTGGCCCGCCACGTGCAGTGGGAGGGTGGTTTTGTTTGTAACCACACCTGCACCTTGTTCGTCCTGCCTCTCGTCCTGCGGCACCCGGGCCACCGCACGCTACACTCAGGAAATAAACGCAGATTCCAGATATTCTTGGATTATAATGTCAAGATAGGCCACCTGTGACAAAGAAATCGTCTGTGTGCAAATCATATCAACAATATCTTTAAGCTAATTTACACACATCATCATCTGGATTTTGCACTTTGTCACCAATTAATAAAGGCAGCAACATTAGGAAATTCCAATTCTGGATAGCTTGACCTGAAAGCTTGGACACCCCAGAGTTAACAGAACATAGCTTTGTAAAAGCATCAGATCCTTTGCACTTGAACTGCTTGATGTGCCAGTTCAATAATGAATATGTAAGGCATTTTTTTTTCTTAATGAAATGCTTCAAGTACAGTGCAACGTCATAGAACAACACACACTCAAATATGTCAAGGCCTAAACAAGGTGGGAGACCAGGCTGACAAACATGAAAAGATATCAGAGTATTGAAAACAGTTTACCTTTATGCCTTTGATATCTCGACTGTCCACAGCTTCAATGTCTAGATCACCAACAGCATAATTAGAACTTTCAGGGGTGCCCTGGGGACCACGTACATTTGGATCATCACTCTGAAACTCACTTCGTATGATTTCACAGTACCTGCAAAATTAAAGTAAGTTTTCAGTAAACCCACCAATGCTGTGTAAACCCAAATTATAACCAGCAATACAACAAAGAGCCCCGTGGATTGTTTCACCACCTACAATAATTCCATTTACATCCAAATCTTTTAAATCCACTAACATCTCTGAGAAAACCTTAGCACTTCCAATTTTCCAATTAAGTCATTTAATTTTCCAATTAAGTCATTTTCTCCACACAGTAAGACAAGGGACGTGATCGATATCGGACCGTACACGAACAGGTAAATTTGCCAAAAAAAGACAGACTGCGACAACGTTGTCTTTTTTCTTAGCAGAGCTGAAGGGATTTACAATTTCAAAAGCATTCTGGTACAGAATCAGCATCAGGCATCATGGATTTTCAATGAAGAACTGGTTGGACTTCACAAGACTGAAGACACAAGACACTGAATTCGTCCATAATTCTGATTCTAATAAACTACTTCATGTTTGTAACACAGGTATGTATTTGAATATCTTTTTGAATACTTGAGCTCTTGAATATGTTGTCCTTAGTGGTCCCGGATGACAGACAGAGAACAGATCTGAATCCTTAACACAATCACAGATTTTAGCAATAGCATTATCTGTTAGACACATGTCAAAACATGTTTTTTAAAAGTGAATGTAGTTTACCCAAAGTATATTCCTGTCTCTACTTATGCACATTTTACATCTCTTCAACAACAGTCTGTATTGTTGAAGCTGGAAGAAGGTGATGCCCTTCTAACTGTAGGTAGAATAGACGTACATTCCCAAGAAAGGTCTCCTTCAAATTCGGTGGCAACTGAATGCTTTCATTTGTTGTTGCATCATTTGAGCTCTGGGAAGCATCCTCAAGTACAAATGAGAGAAATTGTTTTCTTGTACATGTCACATAGGTTATGCTAGCAGTCGAACATTCTTGATGTTTCCTAGACATATGAGCAGTAAATGATGATTTCACGGTGAACGTATTTTTACAACCAGTTACTGGACATGCCACAGGTCGTCCCTCCACTATATGTTCTTTTAAGTCACAAGTTCTTCGCTGTGTGAATTTGACGCTCACAGCGAAATTGCACATTTCAAATCTGTAACAACGGCTCTAGCAGTAACAGAGGGTGCAGGCACACTGTGAACACAATAGAAATGAGCTTTAAAAGCTGCATAAGTACAAAACGTCTGCTTGCAGTCAATGCTAACACATTTGAAAAAACAAGTGGCTTCGTTTCTATGAACTTTACAGTGCAGCACACAACCCTTCAAAGCATCAAGTTCTTTGCTACAAAAACGGCAGGTAATCATTGTTTGGCAAACAAACTAACAAAACAACCCGTTAGGGTTTTAGCCTCCTCGACTGATACTACAAAACTACCGCAGCACAACAGTATGAAAAAAAAACGAACTGAAAAGCTTTAACACGAAACCCACCTTTCGGCGTTATAACTATGACTGAAAAATATACCCTCGATCGAAAGGAGAAGCTAGTATATTTCTGACAACAAACGTTAGCATTATCGTATTTCCAGTCTGAAGAAATTAAATTGCTAGCGTACAAGTGCTGCATGCGGTGAGTCTACCGTATCTTCAAGCGCGAGCAGCTCGGCCGCGCACTCACCGACTTCGCCTAAACGGTCGCTCTCGCGACAATGAACCAGTCCAATAAAAGAACGGAAACAAACTCTACTGCTCCGTAATTTGACCATTCGGAGCTCATATGTTTAAACATTGAAAATACAGACCTTTATTTTTGCAGGAATGCAAATTTACGCTGAAAATCCATTACTGTTAAATTTGAAATGGCCTTAAGGCACTATAAATATGACCAAATGACATTATTTCGTAATGAAAACGCAGAAACTTTTTTTATCATTAGCAAATTATTAACAATTAATATGATGCAAAAATAAAGAACATGCTGTCATCTATCTAAATATTGACAACATATTCCTTGTTCACTGCAGTCACATGCACTTATTTTATTTTATACAGCGAACATAAATAGGAAAGTGTTAACATTTCAGCTTAACCCTCAAATGTTTTTTCAGAGGCTGTAAAAATAGTGCATATAATACATTTTTAGAAACCTATTACTACAGTATTACTACTATCCTACTGATATGCTGTTAAATATAGGTCCGGTTGCAGAGGTCTTTTTTTAGCAGCCGTACTAATACGTGTAGTAAGACAGGTAAGCGTGGTCGGGTCGGTCCGGGGTCGTACACGGGGTGGCGTTCAGGAGGTGACGGAGGGTCAGGCAGGAGACGAGGTCTAGAAAGCAGGCAGGAGTCAATAACCGGGAAACCACACAGGATGAGGAAACGCTCGTACGCCGTATAGGAAAGCAATACTTCGCGACTAGTATGCGATGAGGAGAAGCTTATTAAAGGGGTTGGTAATGAGGGGAATAGGACTCAGGTGTGGGCAATATTTGAGAGAGGGATAGGTGCGGTGATCAGGATAGGTATGTGATCAGGACTACATAAAGAATTACTAAACAGTCCAGGGAAGTTATCATCAGGAGCTCCAGCCAGTCTTCCTATCTTCGGCTGGGTTGGACCGGCTGGGCGGGATCTTCCCTCGATGGCTTGGGTGGAGGCAGCTGCTCACGATTTGTCGCCCGCAGGTCCGGAAGCGCACCAGCTGATTTGTCCGTTTCAGGGGTGGGCACTGGTGACGTTGCCTCCTTGTCTTTACGAGGCTTAGGCGTAGGCGCTTTAAGTTCTGGGGCTGCGAGACTTCACGGAGGGAGTGTCCTCATAGGACAACGACGCTTCTCTGAAAGCCCCCCCAAGGGAGAATCCCCATGGAGGACCAGCTCCACCTGCCTCTCAAAGGCATTCAGGTCCAGGACACTGCAGTCCCTTACTCACCTAACTGACACACACACATACAAACAAGGAGACGTTTGGAAGCAGGGGCCGTATCGTGACAGTATGTAAGTAGGATTGCTGAGCTTGTGAAACAATTACATTTACATTTACGGCATTTAGCAGACGCTCTTATCCAGAGCGACTTACAAAAGTGCTTTGTCATTTACTCATAGAATATGTCCAAGTACAGTATAGTAGGTTAGAATTAAACATACCAATGAACAAGAATACTGTAGAATACAGGGATAAATGCTAATACTTAGAAGTGCAAAATACATAAGGTCTGTCTTAAACAATGATAAATGCTATAAACAATAAGTGCTAGAGTTTGTTAAAAAGCATAAATGCCCTACAATAAGTATTAAATTGGTCAGTCAATAAGGGAGCAGTGTCAGTTGTCCTTTAAATATTCTGCAAATAAATGGGTCTTCAGTCTGGGTTTGAAGACTGCAAAGGACTCTGCTGTCCGGACAGCAAGCGGGAGTTCATTCCACAATCTTGGAGCCAGGACAGAAAATAGTCTCGATGCTTGTCGTCCATGAGACCCGAAGCAAGGTATTTCAAGCCGAGCCGTACTTGAGGTTCGAAGTACTCGAGGTACAGATCGGGCTTTGACCATTGACCTCATGTATGAAGGGGCTGGTCCATGAAACCAATTTTAAACATCTTATGTGTAGTATAATGTACTCCATGCATTATTTTGTAGTGAATGCATTGTAGATTAGTGTTGCTGGTCATTTGGGTGCTTACTATATCATACTTTTGGGATACTTGTGGAAGTGACATGAAAGTAGTGTTATGAGGAATATGTTTGCCTTTTTCTATCCAAGGTGTAAAGTTTAATAATTTTTGTTGTTGTTGAAGGTAAAGTCTTGATTGTTCCAAATACGAGAATGAATAGTTCTTTGTTATCTTGTGGAATTTCCACCAGGCTGTTAGAGTTATGGCCTCTGTCAAACAGTTGAAACATGGATGTTTTTAATTGATTTGCTTGATGGTAAGTCTGACTTTTATATCTCTGCATAATGTTTGTTCTATGTCTATCCATATTCTGTCTGATATACTGGGTTTAATCCATTGTATTACATATTGTAGTTTATTTGCAATAATCAACTACAGTTCTGTATCATTGTGAGTTTGATTCTTTGTGATTTATTTTTCCAGTTATGATGGTGTCCAAAGGTTTAAACCAGGTTGCTGGAGCTGGATAGCAATAATTGAAAACAAATCGTTTATCTTAGGCATTATCACTTTAATTGTTGCAATTCTTCCAAAGAGTATAAGGGGCAAATTTGTCCATCAATGAAGTTTGTCACTTATTGTTTTAAAAACTGGAATGATATTAAATTTGAATAACTGACAACTGCAGAGAGAATCTAATACCCAGATATGTAATGTGATTGGCATTCAGAGGGATGGGGAATGTTTTTTAATTGCATCATAAAGTTATGCTGCTGCAATAGTATAATATACAAATATACTAATTGAGATACAATTTTACCAGTTATGTGTGATGCTCTGTGATGGTCATAGAGAACACCACAGACAACTGTGTGGCACATCACTGTTAAACATGCTGATTGCAACCCTGGGCATCATGAACTGTACAATATTAACCTCAGACAACGTTCTCGGAGTGAAATCTATAAACATATTCATCTAACTATCATTACTTTCTCTAACAGCTCATTAGATGAGAGGCCATTAAGTGAAAGGGAGTTTTAATATCCTTTCTATTTTTAAGTTTAAAAAAACACAGACATAAAAATTTCAGAAAGTGAGACAGAGAAAGGAAACCAGACTTTAAAATGGTGCTTCGCTCTTGAGTTGCAACAGTAGCGTAACGAGGGGTGGCCCGAGTGCCGCAGGGTGAGGGGCAGGACGCACAGACTCCAACGTCTGGGACGTACATTTATTAACATTTAACACAGAACACTAACGGCACTCACAAGAATCACACGCGATTAATACAAACAAGAAACGGTTAACTGCAA
Organism: Electrophorus electricus; assembly: GCF_041902795.1. NCBI lineage: Eukaryota > Metazoa > Chordata > Actinopteri > Gymnotiformes > Gymnotidae > Electrophorus > Electrophorus electricus. Next base: position 158,552 of record NW_027658418.1, read on the forward strand.
ATGCACTGTATATGCAAAATGAAAGATGCAGGGAGTGGTTGGTCTCTTTTTCAATCAAATCTGAACAGAGTGAAATCTTCACATTTGATTAATTTGACAGACTTTAAAGGGATAATAGACAACATATAAAATGGAACAGAACACGATATAAAAAGGAACTAAATGAAAAACAAACGAAAAAATACTTTTTATCACACTTGCCCAGACAAGCACCAAATCAGACCAAAATAGATCAAGCAAAGGCATAACTGGGAAGAAGCATATTAGCCATTTATTACTCTATTGTTAACAACCTAACAACAGTAATCTGATTGTTAACTGATTGTTAACATACTTTTCAAGTCTTTTACCGTTTTGCTCCCAACATCCTATATGAATGGGTACGAATGCGGCTCATTACCCGCCTGCACAAACTGCTTCTGAAATACTGGGCAGCTAAAGGGTTCTTCACCTGTGTGGATTCTCATATGCTGCTTTCTGTGGCCTGTTTCGCCAAAGCCCTTCCTTACAGTACTATGACAAGCAGAAACCCCTGTGTGAGGGTTTAGGTGCTCCTCAAGAGCCTGTGCATGTTAGAAACACATGTTGCAAATATCAGTGACGTTATTTCTCATTTTTGTGATTAGCCATGTTTTTCTGTAGCTACAAATACTTTGATTTTGAAAAAAAGTTTTTGGTAATTTAATAAAACAGACATCTTAAGTTTTACGACAAAATGTGCAAATAAGCTGGCCTGAGAGGTGCGTTCGGGAATATGACTCAGTGCGTCTCTGGTGCTGCTTTTGATGAGTGCAGTGTCATGAGAGTGCGGCCATCTAGCGGTACAAAGAGGGGTTACAGCTTCTCCCGGACGTTTCCAATAAATGTCTAGATTTGTGAGTTATAGAAAGACAGCTGGAAGAGAAGTCCTCCCAGCCCAGCACACAGGGCCAAGTGTTAAAGCGCTGGGAGGTGAACTGAGCTTTCATCTTAGTCAGGTACTCCTGAACCCTCTTACAGTCATCAGACAGCAGCAGCCACGCATGTTTGGTCATGGGGTCCAATGTGACCTCATCCACAGCACTGCAGATCCAGTTCCACAATGAATTTGGAATGGATTTTGAAGTTCTCCAGGATCGCTGTTTACTGAGGACCCAAAGCTGTGAAACTACATCCTGGTTATGTTTGAGTAGAGACCATGCGATGAAGTCCAGGACAGGCAGCATGGATTCCAGCTTCTTCTTAAGCTCCAGCTGCCTGAAATTCTGTGCCAACTCTGCCCTCATCATGCCGCACCGCTCTGAGACTGTCTGGAGTTCTTTAGCCCATTCAGTGTTTCTCTGCTTGGTCTCCTTCACTGCCTAGGTCCTTCACTTCCTCTCTCCTGCTGCCCTTCACGTGGACTGAACAATGTATCAACAGCTTTGAGACGGCTGGCCCACTGAAAAATGTGCTGGCAACAGTGTACGGTTCCACCGCAGTCATTACTGCTACTGGATGCAGCTGCAGCGCCCTCGTCAGGCTTACAGACACGCTCCACCTCTTGTTTCCACTGAGCGATAAACTTCACGCACTCCTTGAGACCGTGCAAATTCCTCAGGTCTGGTGCTTGAGGTAATAAAAAGAGAACAGAGGTTTAACATTGAATTAGACATATTAATAACATAATCACAGAATGGTATGTGTCCTTTCAGAATGATTTGTGTACAGGGCAGAGGCCTCTGTAAAGGCCTCTGCAGGCTTCTGCAAAGGATGGTGGATAGGCTCCAGCACACTTACAAGTATGAGATATTATTTCCATCAGGCTCAGGACCATCTCTTTAGGATAAGGTCAAGAGAAATCTCTTGGAATGTGGTGTTAACAGGTTCCAACTGGTGTGGGTGTTTTATATTACTTTGCATATATTGACAAATGTATGGTTTGGATGCAATGGACGTGAAGACAAACGCAAATATGTAAAGGAATGTGGGGTGAATACATAACCACTACTGAAAAATGTATGAAAATGTGGGTTCTCTGATTTTTAGACATTCTCCAGAGGGTGCCTCAATAATGCGTGTTAATGTTAACCTACAATAAAGTACGTGCACAGTTATGCTCTTTAACCAATTCTGAAGTCTGCATTTTTATTTAATATTTGAATTGAACTTTAAAACTAGCCGACTGGGCACCTAGGAACCACATACTCTTGCTATGTGCAGAGATGTGGGCTTGCAGCCCATTGTTGGGCAGAGTCCATCGCACTGCTCCAATAGACCTGCTCTGACTGCTACTTTCCCACGTCGGCAGTCGAAGTCGTTTCTCCTTCACAATGCTTTTCACCTGGTTGGCCAGTTTCACCGTCTCAGTAGACAAGCTAAAAGAAACTGTTGGCAGCCTCTCGTTGCTCCTGTAATATGACCGTCGCCAGACCAGAGAGTGGAACTGGATGGCAGTGTGGCACTTGCAGCTGCAGTTTGTTTGCTTCAAGATTTAATACGTGTAAGTGACCTTTGCTTCTCGTCCTGTCTTTACTGGTTTGTTAATAAGGTCATTTGAAATTGTGTTGTACATAAAGGAATATTACAGAATTATTCTCTATTTTAAGCTACACTGTGGGGTTTTGTTTTTTTGATCTTTACATTTATATTAATGCAACCCAATACACTTATCTAATGATCAGCTATGACCTGTAAGAACTGACAATCTGAACATTCAAACTTTAAGAGGAATAAAAACAAAAAAATGATCAGCTGTTCATGTCAAAATCTGTAATATGTAATAGAAATAACTGTAATATGTTCAATATAACTGTAATATGTTCAATTACCACCATGTAACATATAACTGTAAATATGTCAATTGCAAGATGGGACTGTACATTCTGTACATACATATATAAATATCCATATATACATTGTACATATAAACATAATATATATATATATATATATTGTACATGCACTATTAATAAATTTTTGTATATATATAGAATATATTTCTCTATGCACCCCTGTTTTTCTTTTTCCTCAGATTGGACAGAGCACTCAACCATTTCACTGTGAGTTATACTGTGTATGACTATGTATGCGACAAATAAACCAAACTTGAAATGATTTTACCTTTTTCTGTCGTTTTCATTTTAAGCTTAGAATAACCAAGGCCTGGACTTTGTAAGGTGGTTTTGAATCCAGGTCAGCTAGGTGAGGACACCAATAGCTTACTGGGTAAGCAGCCACACTCTAACAATGGTGGGCTCGTGTGCAGAACAGTTAGAGCTTGGATCAAGCAAAACAAGAGGAAAAAACGAAACACCTCGGTGAGCGTGGAAAAGGGGAGAACAAAGAACGCCACGGAAAGAAATGGCAACCCCGATGCACTGGGGAAAACTCGAACTAAAAGCTCCCAAACAAAACCAGAAAACGGGGAGAAACTTGAATGGCTAAGGGAAGCCTCAGGAGAGAGACAGACTCGAGAGGGGAAAACTGGAGAAGGGAGGGGACGTGTAAAAACACTGACACCCTCGCAGAACAGAAAAGAGGCATAGCACAAGGGCTCACAGACCTCAATACCCAGAGTTACCGGCTAGGAGCTTGGCTCAAAACTTTATCAAAAACCCAGCACTGAATGATTGGGTCACTGGGCTTATATAAGGTCTAGCCCAGCTGTTGGGTGTTGATCCTGATCAGTGGCGTGGTTGACTCGACGCCTCCCTCTGGTCGAGGGGGCCTCGGCCTGGTGCCAACCCTTACAGGCTTGATGTCTACAGACATGGCAAAAATATTTCAATGTTCAATGCATTTCAGTTTCAATGTTTATTTTTTTCAGTTAAAATGTTAATTTTTTTTACTGCTTATTCTTCCATTAGACAGCCAGAAGCGCAGCACTGGTTAAAGTTTTTGAGCGGCTTCCTGCGCGCACTGGTCCTGGAGCACAGCGACTGCCTCATCCACCTTAGGGTGCAGAGACTCAGGAGACTCCAGCATATGCAGTAGCTCCGAGTTGTCCAGTTCCAGGAACAGACCCGTGATCTTCCCTGCAAGGGTGGGCTGCATGTTCTGGATCAGGGGAAACAGACGCTCACCCAGTATCTGCTTCTGCTCCTGTGGAGGTGCAGCAGCCAGCATGGAGGCACTGAGAGGTTCCTGACCCTGCACATGGACCGCAGCCAGCTGCACGGGCACCTGGAGCTCTGCCCCCAGGTGCTGCTGTGGGTTGAGAAACATAAATGTTTTATAATTGATTTGACTGATAAATGGTAAGTTCGACATTTATATCTAAGGGCTGTGTGCCCAGGTGTTGCTGTGGGCTGTGAACGCCTGAGGTGGTTTTGTACTGTGGTACTGCTCTCACCAGCGACGCCTTGTTGGCAGCTTCCGCGCTGGCCATCCCTGTCCCCGGAGCCTCAGATGCCATGGTCTGATAGGCCATCGTGCGTGGGACCTGGCAGGCGGTGGTTGGTCGGATGGCGCTGAAGGCCTGCGGGCAGGATGCGGCTGGACCGATGGCACTCGGCATATCCTGGACTTGCTGTGGGTGGACGCACTGCATGGCCCAGCAAGGGCTGGGGAGGAGTTGTGCCAGCTGGCTGCTTGCGCAGTAGGCAGGCCAGTTCTGAGCTTGTGGAATGGCTTCCATGTTGTAGCCGGAGGGCGGGGCAGGCTGGTAGGGGTTGAGCACGAGGTTGGGCAAGGCACTCACGCTGGCCGTGCGCTTCATGTACTTGTTGGAGAGGTGGGCCTGCCGCTCCTCCTTGCGCTGCGCCAGAGCCACGTACAGCGGCTTGGTGCCTACAACGCGCCCATTCATCTCCGTCATGGCCGTGGCGGCCTCCTCCGGCGAGGAGAAACACACGAAGCCGAACCCTTTGGAGCGGCCGCCCTCCATCATCACCTTGGCACTTGTGATGGTCCCGAACGGAGAGAACTCCTTACGTAGACGCGCGTCGTCCAGACCGTCGTCTAGGTTCTTGACGTACAGGTTGTCTCCCTGGTAGCGAGTCATACCGTCCTGCTTCATCTGCTCAAACTTTCGTTTCAGCCCTGTCTGCCTTTCGCCTTTCTTCTGGGCATAACCCACATACACCTTCTTCCCATTCAGCTCCTTCCCATTTATCTCATCCACAGCCCTCTGGGCATCCTCGTGCCTCTCGAAGTTCACAAAGCCAAAGCCCTTGGACTTGCCGCTCTCGTCGGTCATGACGCGAGTGCTCAGCGTTTGGCCAAACTTGCTGAAGATCTCCTTCAGCTTGTCGTCGTCCATGTCCTCTCCAAAGTTCTTGACGTACACATTGGTGAACTTTTTGGCCCTGGCCCCCATCTCAGCCTCTCGCTCCTTGCGAGACTTGAAGTGGCCAATGAACACTTTGCGGTCATTGAGCAACATGCCATTAAGTCTCTCAATTGCTCTCTCCGCAGCCTCACGGGTCTCAAAGTGCACAAAGCCGTAGCCCTTAGAGCCATTCTCGTCACACACCACCTTGCTGGAAAGGATGTTCCCAAAGGCAGAGAATGTGTCGTAAAGAGCTTCGCTGTCAATAGACTTGTCAAGGTTCTTGATGAAGATGTTGCCAACTCCACTCTTCCTCAGAGAGGGGTCTCTCTGGGACCACATAATTCGCACAGGTCTGCCTTTGATGATGTTAAAGTTCATAGTGTCCAAAGCACGCTCAGCATCCACCGGCTGCTGAAAGTTCACATACGCATAGCCGAGTGAGCGACTGGTCATCATGTCCCTGCAAACTCGGATGGAGACAATTGTGCCAGCAGGGCTCAATTTCTCGAATAGCATGGCCTCGGTAACGTCTGGATGAAGGTCACCCACGTACAACGAAGTCATCGGCGAACTTGGAGCACTTGGATTCATTTTCGTGAGGATCGTCGGTCAACCTTTCTGGAAATCGTAGTCGAAAGTAGTAAATGAATAAAATAAAATCGTAAATGATTTAACCAAATGATCTAACTGCACGAATTATAAAACAGTTTGAAACAGCAATTCAACAGAGCCAGGCAAGTGTCGACCGACCAAAGCGATCAAAGCAACACTTTAGCTTTAGATTCAAATACATGACAACTTGGTTGTTACATAAGAGTGCTTTTACGTAAATGTTTATTTTTAAATATTATACAAACGCTATTTATTTATTTATGAATTATTCAATTATTTTAACTTATAACATTAATAGCGTGAATGAGAGGCTTTAACAACGCCTTATATTTCAAAATATTACCTAGTCACAGCATTTTCCAAAAATCGTCCATATGCTGCTCACACTGGATCATTTACCGCATGGCTCAGAATAAATACTTTTAGTTTGATAAACGCAGCAACATTCATTTTCTTTAGCCTAATGCTCGGCAAAAAACATCGCATTAAAGTTAATTAATGGGATGAAATCAGTTTGCCTTGGAGCAGGCCTATGTTCTTTGAGGTTAAAAATCATCGCCTGGATTGTAAACCTTAGTAGAGTTCCACAACGAGGTACGATTTGTAAAAGGACGTCTTTTTCTCTCCGAGTTAGAAATCTGGAGAAATAAATATATCAATTGATTTCCGCCCATCGGAGGACCTTTAGAACTTTATTATTTATTCATTATTTATTTCTAACTTCTCACTGTGTCCAACTATATCGGGTGTATAAAACGTATGAACAGACATAAATAACGTGGGGGAAACGGGAATAGGGGAGAGAGGAAAAATAAGACGAACAGAGACGAAACAGACAAACGGGAAATGCAGATAGAGTATTTTAAGTATTAGCCACCTGCACCATTACGGGAATGTGTGTGTGTGTGTGTGTGTGTGTGTGTTCGTGTGTGACTGCTTGTGTGCGTCTGCCTGTGTGTGTGTGTGTGAGAGAGAGAGAGAGGCTATGTGCGAGTGCACTGTATATGTACACGTACTAGATTGGGATATTTATCATTTATGGATTAGCTCTGTAAACTTTTTATCAAAGGAGTCCAGTCTAGGTTATTGGTTCTTATTGATTCATTCTGAGATTTTTTTCCATTGATATGTAGTCTATCAATAGATTTTTCCATTCGGTGACACTAATATTATTTTTTGTTTTCCAATTCATGAGTATGTTTGTATTTGCAATTAATAATGTTATATATATATATTATCCTGTTTTTTTTCTATTGACACATTGGTTGATGACATGTCTCCTAGGAGACATAAAGATGGTGTTGGATGGATAGGGTTATTTAAATCATGGGACATGTGTGTGATGACCTATTTCCAAAATTACTTGATAGGTGTGCTCTGCCACACGATGTGAATGTAATCGTCAGCTGTGTTTGGAGTAAAGTATGCACAGATTGCTGAGCTTGTGAAACCAATTTTAAACATCCAATGTGTAGTATAATGTAATCTATGTATTATTTTGTACTGAATGCATTGTAGGTTAGTGTTGCTGTCATGTGGTAATTATTATTATACATTTTAATCCAGACTGTGGCGTCGGGGGTTAGTAATAAATCTTCCTCCCATTGTCTCGATGGGAGAGTAATTATGCGATTTGATTTCATTATTATTTTGTATATCTTATGTGATAGTTTTTTTGTATTAGGAATGTTTATAATACTGATATGGATGCACGTGAGTTTAATGTCTCTGAACTGATAGTTGCTCTTACCTGCTTTCTATATCTTATGTTTGGGCTACTTGTGGAAGTGACATGAAAGCAGTGTTATGTTCATGTTAGTGTGGAGTTTGATATCTTGTGGAATTTCCACCAGGCTGTTAGTATCATGGCCACCCACAAATTGTTGATCATGAATGTTCTTTAATTGATTTGACTGATAAATGGTAAGTCTGACTTTTAGATCTTTGCATAATGTTTGCTCTATGTCTATCCATATTCTGTCTGATATACTAGGTTTTATCCATTTTATTCCATATTGTAGTTGATTTGCAATAATCAACTACAGTTCTGTAATGTTGTGAGTTTGATTCTATGTGATTTATTTTTCCAGTAGAATCAAGTTATGATGTTGTCCAAAGATTTTAGACAGGTTGGTGGCACTGGAATAATTGAAAACAAACAATTTCGTTTAGGTAATATTCTCATTTTAATTATTGCAGTTTGTCCGAAGAGTATAAGGGGCAAATTTGTCCATCAATGAAGTTTGTCGCTTATTGTTTTAATAATTGGATGACTATTTATTTTGAATAACAGACAACTGGGAAGAGAATTTAGTACCCAGATATGTAATATGACTGGTATTCAGGGGGATGGGGAATGTTTTTAATTGCATCATAAAGATATGCTGCTAATATATAGTATAATACACAAATATACTACTCGAGATACAATTTGACCAGTTATGTGTGATGTTCTGTGATGATCATATAGAACACCACAGACAACTGTGGCACATCACTGTCAAACCTCCTGATTGCAACCCGGGGCATCGTGAACTGTACAACATGACCCTCAGACAATGATCTCTGAGTGAAAGCGATAAACATAATCATCTTCATATCATCACTTTCTCTACAAGTTCAGTGGAAGAGATGTCAGTGAAAGGGAGTTTTAATACCCTTTCCATTTTTAACTTTAATAAAAACACAGACGGAAAAATTCCAGAAAGTGATACAGAGAAAGGAAACTAGACTTTAAAATGGTGCTGCCCTCTTGATTTACAAGTGTAGATTATTGAAATTATTACAAATGTCTGACGCCAAAAGGGATTGTGTCAGTGTTTCACTACTCAATATTTGGTAGACAGTATAAACAAGCAGACTATGGTTAAAAAGATCACAGAAATAAAGCAAACACCAATATAATCTTGAACCACCTAGTCCACAGGAAACATTAGATTACTGGAACAAAATCAGACAACTAGCAGAACAACTTTTTACCAATGATGCAGGTGCACTTTTGGTGGATTTATTTATCTGTATTTCAATCCACTAAAGTTTTTCACTTGATCTAACATTACATTTAAGACCGACGCCCTGTTACGTCTCACAGAAGAGTCCATTGATCAAGCTGCTACTTACCCATCCTGGTCCTGGAGTACCTTTGCTCTGTACACTTTAGTGATGTCTTTGCTACCAACAAACCTATTTTAATCCATCAGATAGTAACCAAACGCTTCAAGGACACTTGCATAACCATTTTTATTTTTTCATAATACTTGTCCAGGTTTCCACTATTATGTTCAAACCATACATTATTCAATATATGCTAATTGATATTTAATAGTTACACCAACAAGTTCTTGGTACTATTATGTTCAACCTGAACTACTTCTATTTTTTTAAAAGACGATCCTATTCTATATCACCGGATGCCCATATTGTTTCTTTTGGTGATCTCCATATTGTTTCTTCCAGTGCTTGGCCGGGATGTCCCATCCTTGAACCAAGGCTCTCCCTTCAACGGAATCCCCTAGAGGCTTTTTCAAAGAGGCCTCCTGAAGATTTATGCTGAAGCCTACACTGGTCTTTCCTGCATGAAACCAGTTTATTCGGGACCATCCATACTTTTCTGCTTACAATATCATTTTATTACCTCAGCATTTTCATTACTAATTTAAAAATCAATCACTTTATACTTCTAAAGCTTTCACAGACACATTTAGACTTTTCAGCACTCTCAATGTCCAATGCTAAATGCTACAAACCACTCATACCCAAACAGAAGAAATAGCCCAAATATAGCCACACATATTCCTCCAACCTCTACATACTTCTAAGCTATATATAACGTTTAAAGCCATTAAAAGCAAAGTTATGAACATTTAAAATGCACCTTGATAACACAGTTTATAGCTCTTCAAGAATGTTTAGTTGTCATGGCAACTATTCCTTTCTCGACTCTGTTTTGTTTTGGGGTTTTTTTGGCATACCTTTCTTTTTCAGTCATGAATTCCCTTTTTTGTTAAAATCTCCTCACCTTTTCTACAGCGCTTTCTCTCTCTCTAATTTCACAGGTAATTGTCTCTTTCCTCCAAGGGTCTGCATCTCACCTGGACCTTTTCCTCTTTGCTACTTCAGCTCCTGTTGTAGCTGAACATCAATAGTTTAATAGTTATTAGGAAATATTACTTAAAACAAAACAACAAGAAAACAGCAAAGAAGGTATATGCAAGTATATGTTCACTGTATTGTGCAACTGTCATGTCAGCAGGTGGACAATTTTAGCTAAAGTTAGCATTTCAAACATATATTTTGATATTCTAAAATAATGTTTATTAACTCAATATTTCATCACAATGGGGTGGACATTTTTAGCTTTAACTCATCTGAGTATGGGGACAAAGTGAGAAATTCAAATGAACTGACATACTATAGGAGCATGCAGTTTATGCCTTTAGGCGAATGAAGATAGACCTTTTTTAAAGTTGTGAGGTCACTGATGTCAAAGGTCGCATTTTTACCAAGATGGTTATCCAAAGATGAGAGAGTGGACAGCAATTCTTGGACATGTTTAAATAACTTGATTTTTAATTTTATTTATTTATTTATTTTTAATCAAAATTGCAAAATGAATAATCAAAATACCTAAAATATTAATGAACGTATTTACAACCTTACGGTAATATTTAAAAGTTTAAAAGGTTAAAACATGTTTAAAAGGTTAAAACATCCAAAATACCCATTTCCTCATCAAAGACAATGTAATAAGGTTAACATTCCTATATATTCGTAAAATGTGTTCATTCAGAGTAAAACTTTAATCAGTTAATTAAAAACATTAATTGTTTCACAATCTTTGTATCAGCACATTTAAACGAGTATGTTGTACTGACCCTTAGGTAACAGAACGAAGTGTGAAGTCCACTTATAAAATAAATTACGTCATTAGATCAGAGTAGGTGAGGGACAGAGAGCCATGTGTGAAAACGAACAATCATCTCACAAAACACTACTTATGACTAACAAGTAAACACTTGCAAAATAAAAGTAGCCGTTTATGTTAAATATAAGATTTCACAAAACTATTAATTAAAAAAATATTAATTAAAAAATATTAATTACAAAAATATGAATTAAAAAACGTAAATCGATATTTTTGCGATTGATCTCCCTCCCAAGTTACACCGTTTACTTGTCTTAGAACTGAAACACGAGTATCACTGTTACGTTTTAATGAAACCGTTATTTTGAAAATTACAAAACTGCATGTCAATGTTAACCGTGTGGGGTCATACGTGAGTGTATGTTACAGCTGAATTATTAGGTTACCTAACTAAGCTACAGATATTTTTATATTTATTGGCTGCTTGTACAGATTTGTTAGCTCGCTGATAATATACTTTTGTATATAAAATTGTTCTGCGCAAACCACAGCACCATTGCTAAGTTAGCACTTAGCCTTAGCTAACGTTACTTTTAAAGTTAAATTGAGTTTCTTGTCTTGTTCATGGCTTTGTAGCCGAATCTCCCGTTTAGACATGATGTCTGCCCGCAGGCTTAGACTTCTAGTGTTTTCTGTTCAAAAGTGTTTATCTCGACTCGCCGACAAATGCAGAGGTTATTGCTCAGTGTCTCTATCTAGCCCTCCTACTAATGAGACTGATGAGACGAGAGTGAGCACATTTAAGACCAAGCTGTCGTCATTAAGAGTTCTTCAGGCAAAAGTTCAACTGAGACGCAACAGGAACATGAGGAATCGTATCTTCCTGAAGAAAGTGGTCTGGCGCAGCTACGGAAAGGTATGTAACTGCATTTGTTGCCATGATAGTTCAGGCTTTAGGATTTTAATTCCCATGTGTCAGTATGCCGGTAGTCGTTGCCAATTTTATTTTGGTGTTTACATCTTGCAGTGTATTTGGAAACATACGGCTGTCAGATGAACGTCAACGACACTGAAATTGCGTGGTCCATTCTTCAGAAGGGTGGATATGTTCGGACCCACGAACTATCAGAGGTAAGTGTCAATGCCTTGACCTTTGACCCTTGATAAACACAGCGCTTCCTTTATTTGAAAGCTTTCATTCTCATCTTTCCTAATTTTTTTTTTTTATACAGGCAGATATGGTGCTTCTTGTCACATGCTCCATAAGGTAGGAAAAGCCTATTTCTGTTTGTATTTTACACAGTGAATCTATACGTTGCCAATCTTGTGCAACTTGACAGCAGTCCTTGACTTCAGTGACATTTTTTGCTTGGATGTAATGCTATTTTCTGTTGGAAAAAATAAAAATCATTGTGACAGGGAAAAGGCAGAGCAGACCATCTGGAACAGACTCAAACATCCAGCAGTTCTGAAAAAGAAGTGTCTAAAGAGCAGCACTCCATTAAAGATAGGAGTCCTGGGTAACTTCTCACTTCACCATAGTTCTTCATTCACGTTCAAATGTATCTCTCAGTCTGAAATGTTCGTATGTGCGCATGTATGTTTGTGTGTGGGTTCACGTGCCCGTATACGCATATGTGTGCTTGCTCTCTTGTAGGTTGCTTGGCAGAGAGACTGAAGACTGAGTTGCTGGAGAAGGAGAGGGTGGTGGATGTTGTAGCAGGGCCAGATGCCTACAGAGATCTTCTCCGACTCCTTGCACTGGCCCATGGGGGTCAGAGGACCAGCAATGTCCTGCTCTCCCTGGAAGAGGCATATGCTGATGTCATGCCCATTCACCATTCAGGACACAGTGCCTTTGTGTGAGTGCCATAATAATATCTGGCTGATTTATAAGGGAGGAGTTCCTACTAAACACTAACTTTTAAATTAACTTTGCACTGTGTGATTTTGTAAAGATGGTACAGTTCAATTTTTAAGTTAACATGTATAGACAGTTTTTGGTGTTTTCATATTCAACTCTAATACACTGAATTTAATCTGAACAGCAACTGTTAGATTAAAATACAGAAATGTCAGCTATAATTTAAGGGCATTTGCTACCATATTGCATGAAACATGGGACTTGCATCCACAATAAAGCCAAAAACAGCAAATGCTCATAGTTCAGTTGTTTATTATTATCATTTTACTGAACACTTGTCAATCTGCATTTTTTGGTTAAATATTTATACATGACTGACCCTCCTACACTTATGAAGGGATATAAAACTTCAAACACCGTGGTGGCTCATCTTCAGCTCCTTCATGCTTTTAGATGTAGCACTTCAAACAATGGTTTGATATCAGGGGTGTCGATACTTTTAAAGTCCTTTCACGCTGTTGACAGTACAGACCTTGTGTACTGCAAGCCTTGTTGGTGGCACCTTGTCTTACAGTGGGATTATCCAGTATATTTTGTCCCTCTTTGACTGCTGTAGGTCTATCACGCGGGGCTGTGACAACATGTTCAGCTACTGCATTGTGCCGTTTTCCCTCCCCCAGGTAAGGAGCAGACCTGTGTCCTCCATACTTGAAGAAGTGCGCATGCTGTCTGACAAGGTCTCTTCCCTTCAGCGACTATGTGTGCAGTCTGGCTTTACTAGTTTCTGTGTGTGAAACTTGGCCAGATGTGAACACTAAGTATATGAAATGATCATGGCCATAGGGGGTGAAGGAAGTGACCCTGCTGGGTCAAAACGTGAACAGCTACAGAGACGTGTCTGGGGACGGGGCCAGCAACTCGGAGCTTGGTTCGCACCTCAGCCGTGGTTTCAGCACCGTGTTCCCGTGATGAGCAAGGAGGCCTACGATTCGCTGACCTGCTACACCACGTCTCCCTCATAAACCCTGACAAGGATTCGCTTCACCTGGCCACATCCTAAAGACTTTCCTGATGAGGTAGAAACCCCAGAGTCATGGATGTGAGCATGTGGTTTTTGGTTGGGATACCCATGACTAGTGTGGGGAAGGTACTTTTAAAATGTATTTCATTGCAGGTGACAAAATACAGAACACAGAATACATGCTGTTAAATGTAATTTAAATGTAATTAAAGTGAGTTATATTTGAAATAGTCTTGGACAATGTTGACGTATTCCAAAGTTTTTAAAGTATGTTCCTCGTTTGAGTAATGTAATGGAATATGTTACCAATTACATTTAGGGGCATGTACATGTACACTGCCTACAGTGCCAGATTAAACCCTGTGGAGGCCCCTAGGCAGTCATAATCTTGGGGCCTCCCTTGCAAATGATCTCCTAATATGTTTGTTTTTTTTAAATTCCTTGTTGCATGGCCCCTAAAAGGTGTGGGGCCTACAGGTCACTGCCTGCTCTGGTAATCTATTGGTAATCCGGCCCTGACTGTTTATGGCTTGTGTGGTGTAGTGGATGTTCAAAGAGTTTAAGTATTTAGTTGAACAGTTTCTTATAGTCTGAATTCATGTGCAGATATTGCTCATAGGCCATTTTAAGCAGCAGATTGGATAATAATTTAGGATTCGCAAATTTGGATGTGAGCAGTAGAAAAGATCATTAATAGATTATCAGATTGAAAAAGCCTTATGCTTATCAGATATGTGAAATAAGGTTTGACTGCCATAGTCAATTTGTGCTGTTTTCGTTTGACCTGTGCTGGGGTGGGTGAGTATGTTTCCTGAAGGTGTTATAGCTAATCCAAGAGCGGAGGAACATCTGTAAGCAGATCCACTTGCCAGCTCAGAGCGGCAGCAGCAGAGTCTTACAGACCATGAGGCGTGGGTGAGAAACGCTCCTAGAACGACAGCACTCACCACAAGCACAGTAGAGATTAGCCTGCTTATCTCAAATCTCTTGATGTCTCATGTGTTAAAACTTAGTTCTCACTTTAAGTCATCATGCTCTGGGATGTTTTCATAGGTATACTAGGGAAGCCTACCTTGAGTTTGTGGAAAACATTCGAAAGATAATACCAGGTGTCCTATCATTACCAAACATTCAATATGTAATTATAAAATTATTGTAGCTATAATAGGTCTTGTGTGAATATATATCTATGTATAATTTCTTTTTACAGGGGTCAGTCTGAGCAGTGACTTCATCACAGGCTTCTGTGGGGAAACCGAGGAGGACCACCAGCAGTTGGTCTCTTTGATCAGGGAAGTGGGCTATAATGTAGCCTTCCTGTTTGCCTACAGCATGAGGAAGGTGAGATCCTATTTTGTCATTGTGTTTAACACTATCAAAAAACAGACATTCTCCCTGGTTCATGTGATGGTTCTATCAAGAAATTCACCATTGTCTATTATCATTTGGAGAATTGAAAGGGTCTTGTGGCTGCCAGTTGGGCTTGACCTTCTGACATGAACATGTGTGTACCACACCCACAGAAAACTCAGGCATATCACCGTCTCAGGGACGATATCCCAGCTGAGGTGAAGAAGCTGTCGCCTGGAGGAGCTTATGTTTACATTCCGAGAAGATGCGGCTAAGGTCAACACCAGTTTCATCGACAGCAAACAGCTTGTCCTAGTGGAGGGAGTGAGTACTGCAGTGGGTTGAAGCCATGCTGTGTTACAACTGTGTTTGGAGCACTTCTGCTGTTAATAATTTGGGATTGCTGCATCTGTGTGTCTTGGTCATCATGTTTTGCATATCGATTTAACTAGATTTCTGCAAGAAAATAAATAGTTGCAGTAAATTCTCCTCCCTTATCTTATTTAGACCTGCTGGATCAACATCATGAGGTCTGTCTGACAACGATGATGAACAATGGCATTGTCTATCAGCTCAGCCCTAGCACCTTTTGGCATTTCATTTTGGTTTTGGCTTTGTTCTTTTCTGGAGGGCAAATAGAGTTTATGTGTTTATGTATTTAGGGCATTGTTTGGTCTATTTTAGTCTATTTGAGTTGTATGGTCACTTTCCCGTTTGCGGTGTTAGTTTGCGATTGCCGCATGGGTTTCTGTGGCCCTTTCATTTGAAACCCTTCCCTGGTTAGGCATAGCATTGTGTCTGTTTTGGATGCTTTGAGCTTTTTGTTATTTTTGAAGTGTTGAGAGCAGTTCACATCTTTGGTACCGGGAAATCCCAATGACTGGTTTCCCTGTGCTTGTGGTCTTTAGTGTATTACCTGCCATCAATAACTGTTTGAAGATTGGGGTCTTAGTTAATTTTGATTCTTGTTAGTGTCCTTCTTTTGAGGACATGCCTGGCGAATGCACAGAAAACTACCCCAAGGTGTTTGCCACTTGTGTGTTAATATGCGCTACCAGTCATGCTGAGATTGGATCTACCGATATACACACTGATAACAGAATTTTATGACCATCTACATAACAGTGGGAATAACCACCCTTGGTTTGGATAACACTAGTGAGACGTCTGCTACAGTGCTTAGTCAAGCCTTTTATATTGTACAAATGTTATCTGCTGTTTTTGCTTGACTGAGTCTGTTTTCTGCAGGAAAGTAAGAAGTCATCTCAAGATCTTTGTGGTCGGAATGATGGGAATGTGAAGGTTATTTTTCCAAGAAAGGATTTGCTTTCTTATCCCACGGATACCAACCCTGTCACTGTTAAAGCTGGAGACTATGTACTGGTGAAGGTGAGCTCTTACTTCAGTTTGCTACTCCTACATGTATATCTGTCTGTGTTGAGACTAAAACAGGAGCATGTTTTTACACACACACACACACACACACACACACACACACACACACACACACACACAGAGATATATATGAGCTGTATGTGTGGAATATTTATTCTGGTAAGCCTGGTCTGTGATATGTAATATACATGGCTGTGAAATATACTGTACAGTTATGGCTACATTTCCATGATTATTGGTGACTACTCTCTCCTTTAGAGATTACCTCAGCCAGCTCTCAGAGTCTGCAAGGCCACGCCTTCAGCCACGCCTCCCTGAGTGATGGACACCCCAGACGCCTATTGATGCACAGGCAGCTGCATATTAGCCTGTAGGTTCCACCTTCTTAGTATCAGGACTGGGTGGGAGTGTGTGTCACAGACCTATAGGTCTTCCCAGCTCCAGCTCTTGGAAGCCAGTATGCTCAGTGAGGAGTGTTCACTGCCTCAGTCACCCTGTCTCCTCATTATCAAGCTCCTTATGAGGTGATTCAGGCATGGTGAGGCAGAAAACCCCTGAAAATATGCAGGGAAGTTTCCTCAGAACTTGAGCTCAGTGTTCCTGAAGTGCAGTTTGAAATGAAATAAGGCTTTTCATTTTTTCATTCATTCATTTATTCAGAATCATGTCTGACTCATGTGTGACTCAGTGTTAAAGGAAAGTTTTAACACAGATTTTGTCTGGGTACACACTTTGCAAACTTCAAACTGCATGATTAGCAGACAGTATTGTAGCTATTCAAGTTTATGATCAATAATGTAAGGTAAGTGTGTGTTAACTCTGGGTGGGTCAGGGTGTATTCTCCCCTAAACATACTTCTGACATAATGATTTGTTTAAACACTACAATTCTCTATATCCTAATAATTACTGCCACATTTTAATAACCTGCAATACACTGTAAATACAGCATTTGTAAGCTTTAAATTTACAAACATGAACAATCATACTATATCAAATACATGATACTCATACCTGTGACATAGTGTTTTGAACAGACATTTGCTGCCACACCTGCTATTTTAGCAGGCTAAATAATCTGCCTTCTGAAATGCTAATATGCTTAATTTCATGCAAGTGCTAGTGTTCCTATTTGCTTGCTGATGTGCATGGAAGCGCCATATTATTATTATTATTATTATTATTATTATTATTATTACTATTATTATTATTATTATTATTATTGAGTCACACTGCTATCAAGTTAGCTGGTTGCTCTTAGCTAGTAGTGTGAACAGGACAGGGGACTTGGGGAAGACCCAAAGGGTGAGGTTTGTGTGTGTACATTCACAAGTACTGGTGCACAGCCACTGACATACATAAACACTGCTATCTGGATCTGGAATTTTTAACATTAATGTACAGACTATTCTTTCTCCTTAAAAAATTCATTATGGTAATAATTATGGCAGTGTATGTTCCCCTGCAAACAAATGCTAGGCTGCAGGCTGCACGATGCTGCAATCAACCAGCTGATGGCAAATCCAGACAGTGTTGTTATTGTGGCAAGAGACTTATTGTAAATGCATTGCCATTAATTGAGAGTCATTTTAAAAGATATTTACTCTCCCACTGCGCATACTCCCGTTTTCATAAATTGGCAAATATACATGTTGCTGCTTGTCACACAAACTTTTGTTGTACACAAGTAATAATGAGAAAAGGACTCATCATATGTTTTATGATATAGCTAAAGCTATGCATTTATCGAGAGGATTTAACACATTACAGAACACATCTAATTAATCCTTTCCATGATTGACCCAAGGGCAGATAGCAATTATTTAAGTATTACTATGTTTTAATTTAATAATAAAAATGACCATATGAACCTTTTTGCTTTATATTTGTTTATATTCAGCTGCCTTTATAATGACAATTATTTATGACAATGACAATTTACAATACATTATCAGTGAGTGGTATAATTAAAGTAAAATCATTGTTAAATAAGTCTCATTCTTGTCTCAGATTCAAACACTACAAAATCTTGGTCTTTGCTTGAATGATTTTTTAATGGTCCTGACTACAACACTATCCTTTGATAAGCTTGGAAGTTGTACACTACTGTGAGAGGAAGTTACATTCAGCTAGGAAAGAACCAACAATCAAATAATATACACAGATTAAGATGGTCATTAAAGATCCCAAACTAAGATTAATGCACTAATTAATAAACTACAACTTGTTTGCAGGAGTTCATCAGTGTTTTATCATTGGCATAGGTAAAGGGGTTTTCAGGCACAAGTTAAAAAAGGCACAAGTTGTCAAAGCATAAGAATAATGACCATAATGATCATAAGAAAGCCTTTCTGAGCCAAAGATCTGAATTAACAGGGAATAACAGGAGCACTTGCAAAACTGTGCCTAAGTGTATCCAGAAAGCACTGTTGGGCTTTTGTAGGAAAAAAAGGTTACACAAAGGTTACACTGATAAAACAGTTTAATCTGAACGAAGAATCAAGACCCAGGAGCTGTAAAAGAATAAGTTAATCTCTGCATTGCTCTCTATATAGGGGGAGTTTTACAACATTGGAGTGCACAAGAAACCCGCTTTTGCCCCGACACCATTTTCACTGCCACCTGATGAAAGCAACATGCTGTATATGGGCATCTCTGCCTTCACTGCCAACTCAGCAGGCTTTGTGTAGAAAAATGCAGGAGCACTCACACTCAGAATCACAGATGACATGGTGAGTTTAAACCACTCCTTGCCATCACTGAGGGAAAGGTGTGCATGTGGTTACCTTACAAGACCAGGCTGTTTAGTTAGAAGACTGATAAAGAAGACTGATAACTTTATACTGTTCTCCCAGTGCACATTAATAATCCCTTAATAGTGTAATAAATGAATGGACAAATAAATGATCAACAGTCCCTGAAAATGAAACAAACGTTTATCCTTCCAGATTCCCAGAGCCTCTCCATATCGTCTGAACACCAAGACATTTGAAGCCTTAATTCCGCAGGTATAAGAGATCACTTTCTGTATTCATCACACAAGCATGCAGAAACTGCTGATTTTATATTCTCACATAGGTTTCCTAACACAGTAGACTTTGAATCTTAAAGGAATAATAAGGTTTAAAGAGTAACAAATAATATGATCTCATTAGCAACACAACCATATTTAGATGAAGAATTTCCGAAAAGAACAACATTTCACATGATGATGCTTGGATGAAATGTGTTGAAAACACTGAGTTCTTTTGCTTTTGGTGCTAAAGGCACTTGCAAGTACACCTTACACAGATTGATGGTGGTAGTATAGTTGGCATTCAGTTAAATCAATTAAACTTTGGACAGGGGTAGATTTGTCCTTCATACTGTTATTCAGCACAGGTAATAGCCATTTTGGGACTTTGTATCACTTTTGGGAGGCTGCCGTGTTCTCCTTAAAGTACCCAGGTTGAAGAGTGCTGGGCCCAGGAGTATTATCACCTGCTCCTGCATTTCTGCCGATGAAATAGTGAGACGGATCCACATCCTGCCTGCTTATTGGGGACGTACTGTTCTAGCAGCTCTTCCTCATCTGTCCATGCTCATACCATGGGTTGCTGTACTGTTTCCATGCTTATGTGGTACTCTTTCCGCAGGATGCTATGGAACTTTTGGTGCTCCCTGCTCCTCTCTGGCATTTGTAGCTTGACCTTCCTGGTGATTTTTTTGCAGTCCACGTCACTTTGCCAGGAGCTTCCTTTTGCTGATTAGCAGAAGCAGGAATACCTCCTGTCCTGCCAGGCTTTTGCAGTCATATTAGGCACATTGACTGCTCCGCTCTTACCTGCTTTCTATATCTTATGTTTGGGCTACTTGTGGAAGTGACATGAAAGCAGTGTTATGTTTATGTTAGTGTGGAGTTTGATATCTTGTGGAATTTCCACCACGCTGTTAGTATCATGGCCACCCACAAATTGTTGATCATGAATGTTCTTTAATTGATTTGACTGATAAATGGTAAGTCTGACTTTTAGATCATATAGAACACCACAGACAACTGTTTGGCACATCACTGTTAAACCTCCTGATTGCAACCCGGGGCATCGTGAACTGTACAACATGACCCTCAGACAATGATCTCTGAGTGAATGTGATAAACATAATCATCTTCATATCATCACTTTCTCTACAAGTTCAGTGGAAGAGACGTCAGTGAAAGGGAGTTTTAATACCCTATCCATTTTTAACTTTAATAAAAACACAGACGGAAAAATTCCAAAAAGTGAGACAGAGAAAGGAAACTAGACTTTAAAATGGTGCTGCCCTCTTGACTTACAACTGTAGATTATTGAAATTATTACAAATGTCTGACTTCCAAAAGGGATTGTGTCAGTGTTTCACTACTCAGTATTGCATTTGTTAGACAGTATAAACAAGCAGACTATGGTTAAAAAAAACACAGAAATAAAGCAAACACCAATATAATCTTGAACCACCTAGTGCCAGGAAACATTAGATTACTGGAACAAAATCAGACAACTAGCAGAACAACTTTTTAACCAATGATGCAGATGCACTTTTAGTGGATTTATTTATCTGTATTTCAATCCACTAAAGTTTTTCATTTGATCTAACATTACATTTAAGACCGACGTCCTGTTACGTCTCACAGAAGATTCCACTGATCAAGCTGCTACTTACCCATCCTGGTCCTGGAGTACCTTTGCTCTGTACACTTTAGTGATGTCTTTGCTACCAACAAGCCTATTTTAATCCATCAGATAGTAACCAAACGCTCCTTTGCTGCAGAGCACAGAAATCATTCAAATTTGCAGTCAACAGATACATCTGGGCCAGATTTTGGATCAGTGGACTAGGCTGGAACTGCACATATACTGTATATGCAAAATTCAAAATACGGGGAGTGGTTGGTCTCTTTTGCAATCAAATCTGAATACTATGGAATTCGTTTCACATGTTTAATTTGACAGATTTTAAATGGATAATGGACATCACTAGACAAAAAGGAATAAACAACTATATGAAAAGGAACAAAACCAAAAACAAAGGAAGACTTTAACACACTTGCCCAAACAAGCACTAAATCTGACAAAAATAGATCAACCAATGACATAGCTGTGAAGGAACATATTAGCCATTGTTTTCTTGTCATCAACAGTAATTTTAACTGATTGTTAACATACTGTTCAAGTCTTCAACTGATTTGCTCCCAACATACGAATGGGTACAAATATGGTTCATTACCCAGCTGCACAAATTGCTTCTGACATACTGGGCAGCTATGGGCTTCTTCAGTTGTGTGGATTGTCTTCTGCTCCTCCATGTGGCCTGTTTCACCAAAGCCCTTCCTGCAGTATTTGCAGCACTATGGCAAGCGGACACCCTTGTGTGAGCGTTTAGGTGCTTCTCAAGAGTCTGGGCAAGTTTGAAACACCTGCCCCAAACATCACTGACATTATTTCTTGTAGGTGATTAGCCACGTGTTTCTCTAGTCACAAGTACTTTTTGATTTATTTGTTTTTTTAAATAGGTAATTTTATATATAATGGCAACAAATGACATTTTAAGTTTTATGACAAAACGTGCAAACAAGCTGGCCTGAGAGGTGTGTAGCGGGATATGACTCAGTGCGTCTCTGGTGCTGCTTTTGATGAGTACAGTGTCATGAGTGTGTCTGTCCAGCGGTGCAAAGAGGGGATACAGCAAGGCATGGCATGGTGTTTATTCATTCGTTTGCATAGAAAATGACGCCTTTTCACATTGTGGAAGTACAAATATGGCGGTCTTTTTTGTGCGGCGTAGTAATGACATATGTTGTGGAATTTTGAACAAACAGCAAGTCAGACGTGATTAAGAGAGTAATTTAATAAGAAAAAGAATAAAATAAATGTTTGGCTCTCCTCAGGTAGGGAGCCCCGAGTATACAAAACCGTGGCTAGTTATACTACTCCTGTGCTGTCTTTAACCAATCATCTTTTCTTAAGCAGCTCTTCTTTCCTTTGTTGCTGTGGCTATAAGCCAATCAGCTCTCAGCTTGGTTTTTTCCACAAACCAACCCAAACTGACTCCAAACAGTGTGGGTTGTGTGTCAAGTTGACCTTGATGTTAACAGTTCCTGATACATGTTCAACTTAATCAGCAACAGGCGGATATAAATGTGCAAACGGCATTATTAATTTAAGAACAAAAGGATCAGTGTGATTTTATATGAATCACATAATACATAGTTTCGTATCATTTTCCATCACACGTAAAAACAGTCTCACCGTATTGTCGGGCAGGAGGATCTGGACTCATTTATTACTTAATATCTTCCCCCATCTAGCGGTCATTAGAGGTTAGTCTTGAATTGATTTCTGTCGTGCAATATTTTAGATATAAATGTTTACATTTTCTATTACAGAACACGGCAAAGTATAGTCAACCAGTTCTAACCTTTTGAGAAAAACTTTAACTTCAAAGTAGGTGAATCTATTTACTTAGATTGAACCAATCGGATCACAGTTTATTTACATAACATCAATGCTTTGAGTGCTTTAGATATAAGGACATCATGGCGATCTTTCTGCTCACACCTCAGTCAGTCTATAATTCTGTACTATGTGTTTCTATAGCTTCCAACTTTCACGAGTTTCTTGAATCTGTGGAGAAAAGTGCAGACTCAGGTACTTTCTTATTTGTGAACTTTTATACATTTTATGTAATTTATTTATCATCTATAATGTTTTATTACTTTTCATTTATAGATATAAGGACACAAAAACAGTTCATATACTCAATGAATTGTTACAAGATAATCTTTTCTAGAGAATGTTTACCATTTGTTAAAAGTGATTTATTTCTAAAAGTTTATGCAGTGTGTTAATTTGTCACATGGAGGCAGAAGGGGTGAATCTGATATACCCCTCTTCCATCATCAACTATTCATCGAGTCCTCCAGTAGAGCTTGTACAACCAAAGAAACGCATACAGCGGTCACCGGCGGTTCTAAGTTACATCTAAAGAGGTCTAGGCCTATACACACTGTTCCACCTGAGGTAATAAAATGTTTTGGGGTAAAGGTATTTTCATGAGGCGATCTGTGATCTAATTATAATAGGCTTTGAAGCTCTCTGCAACAGGTGCAGAGTGGTGCAAGACTGTGTTTGAAAGCATAAAGAGGAATAATGTTTCTGGGGTATCTTAAGGCCTTTTTGGGTCTGTAAGTGCAGAGCAGAGGCTCTGATGCAGGTGGTTTCAAGGCCTCTGTGGAAGTCTACGGCAGATGACTCTGGACTGTTCCCGTGAGAAATAGCTTCCTAAGTATTGGGAAAGATCCCGGCTTTTAAAAGACGTGAAAGCCTCTTCGAGAGTTCTGTGGCTAAGCAAGGTTC